>NW_026648022.1:0-73365 GCF_950295315.1 Erinaceus europaeus | reverse complement strand
CTCTGATCTGGGGATACTTAGATTTCTTTTACTGCTTTCTTTACTAAATACTACTCCAGAGCACATCAAAATACATTGGGTTTTTTCTTTTATTTCTTTTTATGATTTTATGAGAAAATTTAAGAAATGAGATTATTAAGTGAAACAGCATGAATATTTTTCCTGATGAATGTTGCTTTCCAAAGGAATGATGGAAAAAATTTTAAGAATGACTCGGTATCAATTTTATAGCTTATTTAGTACTGATTTTTACCCATTTATGAACAATTTCAATGCCATTTATGTGTCAAAAAAGTATTTTCCAAAAAATGTGGCTCCCAATTTCACCTATTTGTGTTCACACTTTTCAATATTTTACATATTATTTATCATCCCAGTAACTGACTTATAACAAAGTCACTTGTATTTAGTTTCTAGTAATTTGTTCCATTCCTGGCTGGACTGAGAAGCATTCTCTAGAAGCCATTACATATGGCACTATAATCCCACAACTATATACCTGAGAAGACTGAAGTGGGGATTTATGGCACCCACTCATTTTCTTAGCCAAGTAGTCACCCCCAAAGACTTCCTCTTCCCCAAATTCATACTCAGTACAAGTGTTAATTATTTCATTTAATTTTAATTAATTTAAATACATTTGTACTATGTACTAGAGACTAAAGCCTCACTCTAGAATAATTGGATAGAAGAAAACTGACTCTCCCCAGTTCATTATATTTCATTTTCAGAAAAGAAAAATCATTAATAATTTCAGTCTTTTACTTGGAAACTAAAACTTATTTCCCTGCTCACTGATTTGGATATAAACACATAAAGTGTCTGAAGCAAAATACATCATCAAATTCAAAGTGTGAATCAAATTGCCATTCTAACTCATTCATCCTTGAAGATTCTGAATCCTATAGTACTGCCTACCAGTGTATTCACTAATAAATAAGATTGGGTTCATTAAAAAAAAAAAAAAGGGCATTTCATGACTAAACTTTAAAATGACCTAGAAGAAATATTTCTTTGCAAAATTCCTTAATTTTAATGTAGTTACAAAAGCATCACTATTTTAATTTTGTATTTGTTAGTTTTACTTTATTAACTTACTAAAAAAAGACAACAGTGTAAACTGCAGGAAAAAAATCCTATTATATCAGTTAGAAGTATATAGAACAACTGTGTGTTTAAGTACATTATTACATCACAAAGCCAGGGGAAGGATAGTGGCACACTCAGTTGAGTGCACATGTTACTACACACAAGGACCCAGATTAAGCCCCTCTCTCCTCCCTGCCTCACACTCCATACCCATTTGTGGGGGCTGGAGGCTGTAGAGCTTCACAAATGGTGAAGCAGTCTCTTTCCCTCTCCCTTTCCATCTCCCCCTTCCGTCTCAATTTCTCTTTGCCTCTATCTAGTAAATGAATAAATAAATAGTATTAAATAAATTAAATCACCAAGCAAATACTTGGCTGAAGTTGACTCAATCACAGTATGATCACTTACATTCACTAGGAAACCCCATGTACATTCCCTTAAGTCTGAGGCATTTGACCAATTTCAAATGAAATTTTTGGAGAGGTAAGGATTTTTATTTAGAACAAACCAAGATAGACATTGTTAAATTTCAAGGATGTATGAACCTGCAGAAAGACAGACATTAAATAATCAATAAACACGACAGCTGGGAAGCTTCACAAGCAGCAAAGCTGGTCTACAGGCATCTTTCTCTCTCCCTCTCTATCTCCTCTTATTTTCTCAGTATCTCTCATTTCATCCAATAAAATGGAAAAAACTCCCACCAATAGCAGTGGATTTGTAATGCAGGCACCAAGCCTTGGTGATAACCCTGGAAGACAAACAAACAAGCACCAATCATCTCTTCCATCTTATGAAGCAAGAGTAGAGAATCTTCCTTCTGACACTCAATAAATATACATAGGGCAATGTTCTCTGAACAGGGGCACTTTTGAAAAGGTCTGTCTAGAGGTATTGGGACATCACAATTAGGAAGGGTGCATCTTAATGGGCAGGGACCAGAAATACTACTAAGTAATATGTGCACTCAGCCTGGTGCACCACCACCCGGCCTCCAGAAATGCTAAGTAGGCAATAACGCACAGTACCACCACAATATATCCAATATATCAATATTGCTAAAGTAGAGAAAACCTGACCTATAATTAAACTTTCAGAAGATAGAATCTAGCCATAATGACAATAAAAACAGTAGCTATATATAAATTTCAAGAAAAGGCAATAGGTCATTTGACATTTAAGCATAAGCACAAGAAGTTTCACTGCTATCTAATAACTAAGGTACAAAATGAAACAATCTCACCTAACCTATAAACAGGAGGTCAGTATAAGAAATGTATAAAAAATATCATTGATTTTCTAACTGAAATTCATGAGGAATATTGATTTTAATCAATACTTATCATAGCAAGAGATGGGTTTTTTCCTGATGCAAATTCTCACTACTAAGCAAAAAACTGCCTGTAAACATGAAGATAAAACATCATGTATGAATGTCACCAGTTTAGTCTGGCAAGGATTGATAATGATCATGTCACTGTGATATGTGGAAAAGAGGAAAAGAACAAAGTAAGTGAACGGAACAAAGTATGACAATTCCAACCAGACAGTTTAGAAAAAAAATAAGAAAGAAAGAAAATGCTTTTTTAAGTCTGAGAAACCAGCGTAGTTATCTGGACTTATGACAAGTGTGTATCTATTTTCATCAAGCTCTGTAAGATATCAGGAATTCCTGTCATCCAAAAGCACTCAATGATTCTCAGCACTTCTTCATTATCCCACAAGGTCATCATCAGGTCAAGTATGTGCCTAACTAAAGAGCCATTCAAGCAACCGGTGCACTAAGTACAGCAGGAAAAAAAGGATTCTAGACAAAAACTAGCACTTACATATGCCTCTACTAATTGTTAAGTCTAAATTGGACACTTCCTTTTTTCAATTCCAATATCACTTTATTGAAGAAATAAATGCTTGACTTACAGGATCTTTACTGTCACAAGGGTATATTTTGAGATGGACCCTTTTAAAACCATTTTCTAGTGGTTTTAGGAGACTGATCCCTACTGAACTGGAAATAAATATACAGAATTCCTAGTTAAATTTACATACCAAGCGAACAAGTACAATTTTAAAATAAAGTAATGGATCATTCTGTAAATTATATATACTTGTACTAGAAAGAGATTTGTTATTTATTCAAAACTCACATTGTTTTACTTTTTTTTCCCTATTTGCAAAATTCACATTTAACTGAGTGTCCTACATTTTACCTGGCAAAACCCTACCCCAGAACTTTTCATCCTAAACGGAAAAGTCCAGTGGCATATTGTTTTCATAATCTATGCCACCCACCCTGGATATCTGACTTATGGCAGGTGGAGCAATATGAGATGAGGGCCCACTTGTGCACAGCAGAATGTCCTGGTTTAGTTGCCACAAGCACAAGGAGTGTGAGAGAAGGCTGTGAATACAACATATTTCAGATACTTGCCAATCATGCCAGTGAGCAGTGCAATGGCACTCTCTAAAACTCTGGTAAAAATTCATCTGTTCTTAGTCAAGAGGTACTTTCTCTTTACCCCCTTTCTCATATGGCAGAGATTAAATTTTCTACTTGCCAGGAGGCTGCTTTTCTTCTCCCTGTTTTTAAAAATAGTTACCCAAGCTTATTTTGAGAAAGAATTGTGAGAATTAATTAGAAGCCAGTTAGAGAGCTGGGGAGACAACATAATGTTGTGCAACAGACTTTTATGCCTGAGGTACTGAGGTCCCAGGTTTAAACATTAATACCATCGTAAACCAGAAGTGATAAGTGCTTCAGTCTCTCCCTCTTTATCTCCCTCATTCTCCCTTTCTTCCTGTCTATATTTTGCTCATTAATGTAAGTAAGTAAGTAAATAAATAAATAAATTTAAGGAAGGGGAAAAATTAGACAACTTATTGACCAGTGCCTCAACATTATCATGACTTCTGGCTGCTTGCAGATTCTAAAGTGAGTACCATTGTGAAGTAATTTTGAGAAAATTTAAAATATTTCAGGTGGAGGAAATAACATAATGGTTATGCAAAAAAGACTAAGGCTACAAAGTCTCAGAGATAAGCCCCCAACCACCACAACAAGGCAGAAGTAAGCAGTGCTCTAATATTAAAAATGTAGGGGGTCAGGTGGTAGCTCAGCAGGTTAAACCCACATAGTGCAAAGAGCAATGACTGTTCTAAGGATCCAGGTTTGAGTCCCCAGCTCCCCACCTGCAGGGGGAGGTCGCTTAACAGGAGGTGAAGCAGGACTGCAGTTGTCTATCTTTCTCTCCTCCTCTCTGTCTTCCCTCCTCTCTCGATTTCTCTCTGTCCTATTCAACAAAAGCAACAGCAATGACAATAACAATAATAACAACAACAATAAGGTAACAAGGGCAAAAAAATGGGGGAAAAAGTAATAAGTATTTCTAGGCCACCATACAAATTATAGTAAGAAGAGCAATAATAATTATATCAGAAAAAAAAAGTCCATAAGTGTTATACTCTAAAATTTTTACCTACAAGATCATCCTTGAAAAAGTCTCATCTAGGGACTGCAAAAGTAACATTTGTGACATTCATTTGATTCCAGAGGAAGGGCCACAAAAGCAAAAAATGTCATGAAAAAAATAGTGTGATCTTTAGGCCTTTCTCACAGTGGCCTTTATATTTGTTTTTGCTCCTTTTCTACTAACTCAGAGATTCTTGCCATTTTCGTTCATGTTTGCATCCCCATGCCCAGCTGGATGAACATCGCACAGAGCAAAAGAAGTTAAAACTTGTGCAAAAGAAACAGGTACAAACCCAAAAAGAAAAGGACCAGTTGCAAAGTGAACACAGTAGAGCTATCCTTGCTCGAAGCAAACTGGAAAGTCTGTGCCGAGAACTGCAGAGACACAACAAGACTCTGAAGGTAGGCAACTCCATGATTCTGAGATCCATTTTCTTGTGTACTGCATAGTCAAAGGCTTCTGCTACTGGTAAAAATTATGTACTATTTAGAGTCAAGGAAACTTGGGTTCAAATATTAACACTGGCACTTGCTCATCTGTAAGTTTCAGTAAATTTTTTTGCCTCCATTACTTGCTTCCTTATCCATGAAAAGGGAGTTATACTAACCTCACAGTGTGGTTAAAAGGGGGGGGAAACAAGAACTGGGCAGTGGTGCAGCAGGTTAAGCACATACATGGTGAAGTGCAAGAACTGGTGTAAAGATACCGGTTCGAGCCCCTGACTCCCCACCTGAGGAGTGCTTCACAGGCGCTGAAGCAGGTCTGCAGGTGTCTATCTTTCTCTCTCTCTGTCTTCCTCTGCCCTTTTGATTTCTCTCTGTCCTATCCAACAACAACAACAGCAATAACAGCAACAATAATAACAACAACAAACAAGGACAATAAAAAGGAAAAAAACAACCTCCAGGAGCAGTGGATTCATAGTGTAGTCACCAAATCCCAGAGATAACCCTGGAGGCAAAAGGAATGGGGGGGTGACATAAGTAAGGTCACACAGGTTTTGCTGACTTACTCAATGTAAAGACAATAGACTGATCACTTCATTCACTCTGCATGAGTTTCATTAATTACAATGAAAGCCTCTAGCAGTGTAACTAACTTGATTACATGAGCTTCATTCAATGAAGCAAGATACAGAGCTGTCTATAATATTGCAGATACATAATATCCAGTATCCCTTTCCAGCTGAAAATCCTTAAGCTTTTGATAAGCAATAATAAATCCTATATTCCTGTGAGACAGTTACATATGCTTAAAAGGAGATACTTTAAGATAGAGATTAAAAATCATTGGTGAGTCTATGCCATGGATCAGGGAAGAAAAAAGAGAACAGGCACTGCAGTTTTCTTACTTACTCTTATTGTTTACATGACACAAAATCCCTAAAACCACAGGATTTCTGTGAAGCCTTTCATAAGTAATGATGACACAAAATGAAGAATCCATTACCATTAATTAGTATGAGAAATTTTGCAGTGTCCTTAAACTTCCTAAATTAACCTAAAAAAATGCCAAATAATATAGTCATTAAGTAAAAGAGAATGATATGACAAAATTAGTCTTTATAAAGAAGCCATAATATGTGTACAGTATAGTTGTTGTTTTTTTTTTTACTAGGGTCTGGAAGATGGCAAGCACACTGAAATTCTGATGTGCGGTTAATGGTGTAGTAGATAGGTGCAGGCCATCCTGGGAGACTAGGGCAGCCCCTGAGAGTCCTAAGGGGGCCCTGGTGATGAGAGTGACATGCGCGGAGAGGAAGGAAGCACACAGCCAGCTCTGCGAGAAGCCTCATGGATGACTCGTTTATTAAGGGATACAAGCAAGTAGATATACCCAAGGTTTCAGAAAGAAGGTTGAAGTAATCATTAATCCGCACACAAAACATAGTTACATTTTAATCTACCAAGTATTTGATCACGACCGGAAAGTTTCCTGTAAGGTCTGGTCATGAGCTCACAATGCCTAGTTAGGCTGTTTTCTCTAAGGATAAATTACAAGCATCTCAGGATGGGGGGAAGGGAGCAGTTTGAGAAAAGCCAGGATATTTGCTTGGGTTTCAGGTTGGCCATACACAGTAATTCATGGTCTTTGTTCAAAGAGGTTTGGGAAGCATGTACAGGAAGGTACCCTGTCTGGAAAAACCCATCCATCATAAGTTCATGAGGTCAGGAGGACCTGCCTACCACCTTTCCTGAGAAGGAGGGGGCTTGGGGTCAACCCACTCAGACTCTCATGGAAATAATGGCTTGGACTTCCCAGACAATGGGCCCTTTCCAACAGATAGGCTATTATGAGATCTTGGGATAGTGGGAGGTACAGGAATAGAAGAGAATCAAGTGATGATTCTTTCAATGAACTTCTCCCTGTGTCTGTCTGGATTAATGCTGAAGGTCAAGGCTTGTCATCTGCAGTGATTGACATAGAACACTTAAAATATGATGTTAACATGACTGCTTAGCCTGACATACTTCCTATCATAAAATTCTGTGTAGGCACTCAAAATATCCTACAAACTTGAATTAAACTTATGTGTCCTTTCAACATTAAAGTCTTAAAGGGGTCAACATTGTATGTAGTTCAGCAGTAAAATCACATGCTTCATTCACATATGGAAGGCCTTAGTTATATATATATGTATATATATATAGATAGATAGATAGATATAGATAGATATAGATAAAAACCATGGTTAAAAGGCATACAACTCCATACAATTCCCACTACCAGAACTCCATATCCTTTCCCCTCCCCTGATAGCTTTCTTACTCTTTATCCCTCTGGGAGTGTGGACCCAGGGCCATTAAGAAGGTGGAGTGTCTGGCTTCTGTAATTGCTTCCTCCCCTGAACATGGGCATTGGCAGGTCGATCTATACTCCCAGCGTGTCTCTCTCTCTTTCCCTGGTGGGGCAGGGCTCTGGGGAAGTTGAGCTCCAGGACACATTGGTGGGGTCATCTGCCTAGGGAAGTCCGGTTGGCATCATGTTAGCATCTGGAACCTGGTGGCTGAAAAAGAGTTAACATATAAAATAAAACAAATTGTTGACTAATCATGAACCTAAAGGCTGGAATAGTTCAGATGAAGATTTTTTCCTTTTCCTCCTCCAGGGTTATTGCTGGGCTCGGTGCCTGCACCACGAATCCACTGCTCTTGGAGGCCATTTTTTTCCCCCCTTTTGTTGCCCTTGTTGTAGCTTCACTGTGGTTATTATTATTGCCCTTGTTGACGCAATTCGTTGTTGGATAGGACAGAGAGAAATGGAGAGAGGAGGAGAAGACAGAGAAGGGGAGCGAAAGATAGACACCTGCAGACCTGCTTCACCGCCTGTGAAGCGACTCCCCTGCAGGTGGGGAGCCAGGGGCTGGAACCGGGATCCTTACGCCGTCCCTGCGCTTTGCGCCACATGCGCTTAACCCACTGCGCCACCGCCCGACCCCCTCAGATGAAGATTTTGAGGGTCTCCATTTTGTAGAGATCCAGTAGGCCTATTTTAGTTATATTCCAAAGGGCCCATCACTATACTAGTTTTTGTTTTTTTTTCCTGAGCCTGGCATCTGATATGCAGATATGCAGATGGGTCCAAGTTATTGTTTGGGAAGATGATATCATGGCTTGAAAAAGGACCTGAAAGCTGGATCAGGGAAGAGAGTAGCTCCCAAATATAGGAAAGGTATATAAATATTGTTGACTGTCTGCCCCATCGATTTGATCTGATCTGGGGCCCATATTCAGCTTAGGAGCCTATGTGACCTCTGAATTTCAAAAGATCTGAGCTCACATTCTGTGGTCATGAGTAGGAATGTTCCAAGCTGCCCCAATTTCAGGACTCATCTTCCTCAGTTGGAGGAAGGAAGATGAAACATTCTCTACCATTATTGATCCACATTGAGGGCTAGGTCCTATGGAGGCCCACAGAGGGTCTATTGTTTTGTTCTTAGTAGAGATGACCAGTAACAATGGAGTATCAAATGCAGTATCAAGTGGTATGGATGAATAAACGTATGAAGGAAAGCAAACAAAGACCCAGAAGTTCCAAGACTGGGATAAACACGAATTTTATATAAAATAAGGAAGGGTCCTTGAAGTCTTAGAGTTTAAGAAGGCAATAGATAATATTATTATAACCAAGTTATTTGGAAACTTAGTTTACTTTGAAAATCCTATGGTAAGAATTTACTGTATCATACAAGACCTACATATCCTCCTCACCTACCTCCTATTTCATTTCCCTCAATCACAATAACTCTAACCTTGTCAGATAAAGTAAGGAATACAAAAGCTGGATAAAGGCAAGAGACCAGCACACTTTAATGATGGCCCTTTTGATCACTACCAGCCCAACTCATTATCAGAGGCCTTAGTCATTGAATTCTGGGATTCCCACATAAATGTAATGGACACAGACCTCTAACAGATTCTTCTCTCTACCACCTCTGCTCATCTCCATCAGGAACAACATCAGGACTCTCCCTCATTCTTTATAAAACCCTTATTTCTCCCAGTCCTCAAAGCTCTGGGTCTTTGCTTTTCTTCACACTTGTCTTCATCCATACCATCCACACCAACATCTGCTAGTCTCAACCAAAACAAGGCATGATCTCAGCTTCACACTGTGTCCAGAGAGAGCAAGTCTGAGATGTCAACCTTCCAGCTTCATTACTCTAGTGAGACCTTTCCTAGCTCATAGGACTCCTTAATTCCATTTTGGGCAGCACACTTTCTAACAGAGGTACAGAACCTAGATATGAGATAGGGCACATATGCACATGTATCCATAAGTTAAGCAGAAATATGTACCTTAAAGTAAAAGTATTTAATAGTCTTCAGTGACTAAATACGTGCAACGAGCAAGTAGAAAGACCTAAAGAACAAACAAACAAATGATGAAGTACTAAGTCAAATATTTTCTACTTAGATCTATCTCTGGTTTATTATAGTGGTGCAAGGATTGGGCCTGGGGCCTCTGATGCCTCAGGCAAAAAAAAAGTCTATTGTATAAATCATTGTATTTTCTTTTTTTTTTCTTTTTTTATTTTTAAATTTTTTATTTAAGAAAGGATTAGTGAACAAAAGCATAAGGTAGGAGGGGTACAACTCCACATAATTCCCACCACCCAATCCCCATAACCCACCCCCTCCCATGGTAGCTTTCCCATTCTCTATCCCTCTGGGAGCATGGACCCAGGGTCGTTGAGGGTTGCAGAAGGTAGAAGGTCTGGCTTCTGTAATTGCTTCCCTGCTGAACATGGGCATTGACTGGTCGGTCCATACCCCCAGTCTGCCTCTCTCTTTCCCTAGTAGGGTGTGTCTCTGGGGAAGCTGAGCTCCAGGACACATTGGTGGGGTCTTCAATCCAGGGAAGCCTAGCCAGCATCCTGGTGGCATCTGGAACCTGGTGATTGAAAAGAGAGTTAACATATGAAGCCAAACAATTTGTTGAGCAATCATGGATCCCAAGCTTGGAATAGTGGAGAGGAAGTGTTAGGGAGGTACTCACTGCAAACTCTAGTGTAGTCCTGCTTTCAGGTATATATTTTGCAGTAGTTTATGGATACGTGTGCACATAAGCTCTCTCTCACAGAAACTGGTGTATATCTAGGTTATGGGACTTTGTTAGAAAGTGAACTACCTGAGATGAAATTAGAGTGTACTATTAAAGGAAAGGTCTCACCCGAGTAATGAAGCTGAAGGGTTGTCATTCCATACGTGAAGTCTCTGGATACAGTCTGAGGTGAAGCATGTTGAGATGGCAATCGTTGCTTTGGTTAGGTTGTGATCGGTGGATGCAATATTATTTGGTTTGGATTGGGAGATGCATATGGGAAAATGGGCCCTATCCAAGGGTGCCAGGACTGGGGGAAGTAGGGGCTCTATAGTGAAGATGTGAGGTTCCTATGTCTTAGAGTTCAAAAAGACAATCAATAGTTAATATTATTATCACATTATTTGTTAATTGGGTTAACTTTGAAAAGTCCCTTTGTTATGGTTTGCTGTACAGTACCCAGTATCTTGTATATAGCTGTGCTATTGGAAGCTTCTAATCTACTTGGTCTAGGCCTTTGAGAGAGTCCGCATATCAAATACGTAGCCTATATATTAAAAAGATTCAGTTTGTCTTTTGAGAAACTTTGAGACGTACAATTGATTTCCCCCTCTCATATTAATTAACTACTGATTTGTATGTCTACATTTTGCTAGGAGTGTACATAAACACCATTCCCACCACCAAAGGACTGTGACCCATCCCTCCCGCCCTCTCCCACCCCCCACTGGCCCAGGAAGCTACATGTCTACCCCTCACCACTGGGTTTTTACTTTGGTGCCCTACTTACAATTTGATCAGGTCCTGCTTTTAGTTTCCCTTTCAGATCTTCTAAGTCAGCTTCTGTTGATGAGTGGGATCATCCCATACTCATCTTTATCTTTCTGACTTAGTTCACTTAACATAATTCCTTCTAGCTCTGTCCAAGATGGGTCAGAGAAGGTGGGTTCATTGTTCTTGATAGCTGCATAGTATTCCATTGTGTATATATACCACAGCTTTCTCAGCCACTCATCTGTTGTTGGGCACCTGGGTTGCTTCCAGGTTTTAGCTATTATGAATTGTGCTGCTATGAACATAGGAGTACACACCTCTTTTTGGTTGGATGTTATGGAGTCCTTGGGGTATAACCCCAGGAGAGGAATTATTGGGTCATATGGAAGGTCCATGTCTAGCCTTCTGAGAGTTTTCCAGACTCCTCTCCACAAAGGCTGGACCAATTTACATTCCCACCAGCAATGTAAAAGGGTTCCTCTGTCCCCACATCCTCTCCAGCATTTGTTGCTGCTGTCCTTTTTGATGTATGCCATTCTTACAGGAGTGAGGTGGTATCTTAGTGTTGTCTTAATTTGCATTTCTGTGACAATCAGTGACCTAGAGCAGTTTTTCATATGTTTGTTAGCCTTTTGGATGTCCTCTGTGGTGAATGTTTTTTTCATTTCCTCTGCCCATTTTTGGATGGGGTCATTTGCTTTTTTGTGGCTAAGTTTGCTGAGCTCTTTATATATTTTGGTGATTAGTTTTTTGTCTGATGTCTGGCATGTGAAGATCTTCTCCCATTCTGTGAGGGGTCTCTCTGTTTGTTTAATAGTTTCTTTGGATGTGCAGAAGCTTTTCAATTTGATGTAGTCCCATTGGTTTGTTTTTGCTTTAGTCTTCCTTGCAATTGGGTTTGATTCATCAAAGATGTCCATGAGGTGTAGGTGGGAAAGTGTTTTACCAATGTTTTCCTCTAAGTATTTGATTGTTTCTGGTCTGACATCTAGGTCTTTGATCCATTTGGAGTTGATTTTTGTTTCTGGTGAGATAAAGTAGTTCAATTTCATTCTTCTGCATGTTACAACCCAGTTTTCCCAGCAGTATTTATTGAAGAGAGCCTCCTTCTTCCATTTAATGCTTTGGGCCCCCTTATCAAAGATTAGATGTCCATAGGTGTGGGGATTTATTTCTGGGCTTTCAATTCTGTTCCACTGGTCTGTGTGCCTATTTTTGTTCCAGTACCATGCTGTTTTGATGATGATGGCTTTATAAGGTCTGGGAGAATGATGCCTCCATTTCTGTTTCTTTTCCTCAAGATGGTTTTGGCAATTCTAGGTGTTTTCAAATTCCAGATAAATGATTGTAGTGTTTGTTCTATTCTCTTAAAGAAGCTTGGTGGAACTTTGATGGATATTGCATTAAATTTGTATATGGCTCTGGGGAGAATATTCATTTTGATGATATTTATTCTTCTAATCCATGAGCATGGGGTATCTTTCCATTTCTTGATATCAGTTTCTATTTCCTTGAGTAGCGACTCATAGTTTTCAGCATACAAGTCTTTCACTTCTTTGGTCAACTTTATTCATAGGTATTTGATTGATTTTGCTGAAACAGTAAATGGGAGTGATTTCTGGATGTCTTCTTCTTCAGATTTAGTGTTTGCATAAAGAAATGCCACTGATTTTTGTACATTGATTTTGTAGCCTGATACCTTGCTATATTGCCTAATAACTTCCAGTAATTTTCTGCTGGATTCTTTAGGTCTTTCTATGTATACTATCATATCATCTGCAAGTAGTGAGAGCTTGACTTCTTCCCTTCCAATCTGTATTCCTTTGATTTCTTTCTCTTTCCTGATTGCTATGGCAAGAACTTCCAATACTATATTGAAGAGTAACGGTGACAGTGGACAGCCCTGTCTAGTGCCCGATCTGAGGGGGAACGCTTTCAGCTTCTGTCCATTGAGTATGATGTTGGCTGTAGGTTTGCTATATATAGACTCCACTATCTTGAGGAATTTCCCATCTATTCCCATTTTTTGTAGAGTTTTGAGCATGAATGGGTGTTGGATCTTGTCAAAGGCTTTCTCTGCATCTATTGAGATAATCATGTGGTTTTTGGCTTTGCTTTTATTGATGTGGTGAATGACATTGATTGACTTACGGATGTTGAACCAGCCTTGCATTCCTGGGATGAATCCCACTTGGTCGTGATGAACAATCTTTTTGATATGTTGCTGTATATGGTTGGCCAAGATCTTGTTTAATATTCTGGCATCTATGTTCATCAGAGATATTGGTCTGTAGTTTTCCTTTTTTGTTCTGTCCCTATCAGCTTTTGGTATCAGGGTCATGTTGGCTTCATAGAAGGTGGAAGGGAGTATTCCTGTTTCTTCAATCTTATGGAATGGCTTAAGAAGTATGGGTGTTAACTGTTTCCTGAAAGTTTTGTAGAATTCGTTTGTGAAGCCATCTGGTCCAGGACTTTTGTTGTTGGGGAGATTCTTAATAACGGTTTCAATTTCTTTGTCTGTGATTGGTGCATTTAGATTTTGTAGTTCTTCTTGGTTCAGTTTTGGAAGGGCATATGTTTCTAGGAATTGTTCCATTTCTTCCAGATTCTCTAGCTTGGTGGCATATAGTTCTTTATAGAAGTTTCGCAGGATTCTCTGGATTTCTGTGGTGTCAGTTGTGATATCTCCTCCATCGTTTACAATTCTATTAATTTGAGTCTGCTCTCTTTTTTGTTTGGTGAGTCTGGTTAGGGGTTTGTCAATTTTGTTTAATCTTTCAAAGAACCAACATTTGGCTTCATTGATCTTTTGTATGGTTCTTTTATTTTCGATGTTGTTTATTTCTGCTCTAACTTTAGTGATTTCTGTCCTTCTGGTTGCTTTAGGGTTCCTTTGTTCCTCTTCCTCTAAGTCCTTGAGGTGTGCAGTAAGGTCCTTCATTTGAGCTTCTTCTTGGTGTTTAATATGTGATTGTATGGCTATAAGTTTCCCTCTCAGTACTGATTTAGCTGTGTCCCAAATATTTTGATAGGTTGTGTCTTCATTTTCATTAGTTTCCAGGAACATTTGAATTTCCTGCTTGAGTGAGTCTCTGCCCCAGTGGTTCTTAAGGAGTATGTTGTTTAGTTACCAAATTCTGTGACTTTTAATAATTTTCTGTTTGTTGTTAAATGTTAGTTTTACTCCACTGTGGTCTGAGAAGATACTTGGGATGATTTCGATGCTCTTGATTTTATTGATGCTGTCTTTGTGGCCTAACATGTGGCCTATCCTTGAGTATGTGTTATGTGGATTTGAAAAGAAGGTGTATTCCAATTTTGGGGGGTGGAAGAGTCTGAAAATGTCCAAGAGGTCTATTCTGTCAATCTCTTCATTCAATTCTCTTGTATCTTTATTGGTTCTCTGTTTTGTTGATTTGTCTAAGTGTGAGAGTGGGGTATTGAAGTCTCCCACTATTATTGTATTACTATTGATGTATTTTTGAAATTCTTTCAGTAAGTGCTTGACCTATTTAGATGGTCCCTCATTGGGTGCATAGATGTTAATAATTGTTAAGTCTTCTTGGCTGATTGATCCTCTAATCATTATGTAGTGTCCTTGCCTATCTTTTATTACTTTATTTAATTTAAAATCTATCGTGTCTGAGATGAGAATGGCTGTTCCTGCCCTTTTTTGTGGTCCGTTAGCCTGTATGATAGTTTTCCATGCTTTCACTTTAAGTCTGTGTTTACCTTGTTGTGACAGATGGGATTCTTGCAAGCAGCATATGGTTGGGTTATGTTTTCTGATCCATCACCCCACCCTGTGCCTTTTGATGGGTGAGTTTAAGCCATTGATATTTATTGATATTATGGATTTAATGTATTGTAGTGCCATTGTTCAAAAAAAATTTTTGTTTGTTCTGATATATTGCCAGTATTATAGTGATGTTCTTGTTTATAAGAGGTCTTTTAGAACCTCTTTCAGGGCCGGCTTGGTGATGGTGTCCTCCTTTAACTGTTGTTTATATAAGAAGGTTTTGATCCTTCCATCTAGTTTGAATGAAAGTCTAGCAGGATATATTATCCTTGGCTGAAACCCTTTTTCATTCAGGGCTTGATAGATATCTTGCCATTCCCTTCTGGCTTTTAGAGTTTGAGTGGAGAAGTCTGCAGTTAATCTTATGGGTTTTCCCTTATAATTGACTTTTTGTTTCTCTCTTGCAGCCTTTAGGATCCTTTCTTTATCCTTACTTCTTCTCATTGTGACTATGATGTGTCTTGGTGTCTTCAGGTCTGGGTTGATTCTCTTTGGTACTCTCTGGGCCTCTTGAATCTTGATGTCCTTTCTGTTATTCAGGTCTGGGAAGTTTTCTTCTATTATTTCCTCTAGAATGTTTCCTTCCCCTTCCTCTCTTTCTTCCTCTGGCAGGCCAATTATACGAATGTGACTTCTTTTGAGATCATCCCATATGTCTCTGTTGTTGTTTTCAGTGTCTCTCAATCTCTTTTTAAGCTCTTTCACCTCTTTCTTCGTTTTCTCTAGCTCATCCTCTGTCTGACTAATTCTGTTTAATGCTTCTGTTAGTCTGCTTTCCCTTGCCTCAGCTTCTTTCTTTATTACAGCTATTTCAGCTTTCAGTTCTCTAACTGCCTCAAGATAATCAGTATTTTCCTTGGGGGTCTCAACTGTTGTTTCCTTGTACTGCCATTCCTTTCCTCCAATGTTGTTTTCATTTCTGTGATTAATAATTTTATTATTGCTTGCATACTTTTCTTATCTATGGTTACTTCTGGCTGATTTGTAGTTTCTTCTGGGCTCTTGTCTTCATTCATTGGAGTAGCAGTTTTATTTGTTTTTAATCTACCCATTTTTTTGTTTTATGTGTTTCTTTTTTTTTATGCTCTGTTGTTCCTCAGTTGTTGTATCTTGAGTACAAGTAACACTGTACTAAATACTTTTATGACAATTGCACTCACCAACCTCAAGACTTACAGTAGCAACTGAAGCAAGTTTTGAAGTAGTTTAATCGTTACCAGTTAGCCAAACTATTTTTCCAGTCCGTGAAAAAATAGTAACCAAATCCCAGTGAAGAAAGAGAAAAGAAAGAAAGGATAGCAAGAATAGACAGTTATGCAAATCTACTATCCACTGTATATTCTACGGGTAACAAGAGGGCAAAGGGAACTAGAGCAGAGATACACACATAGAGAGTCCACTCTGAGTCAGATTTCTTCCCAAAATAATTCACAAATTCAGAAAGGCAAAGAAGAAGGAAGAGGTGTATGACAAGATTAAAAAAAAGAGAGAGAGAGAGAGAGAGACAAGAGAGAGAAAAGGGAAAAGATAAGAAAAAGAGCTGTAATTAAAGAGCAGTGAAAGGAAATTCCCAAATGTGTATCAGTGAATTCAAAAAAGCACACTGTTTGTTAGTGTGGGGGCTGGGGGCTGTGACTTTGGAAGCTGTAGGATTAAGGAAGAAGGGATGACAAGAATGAGAAAAAGATAAAAAAAAAAGAAGAAAGAGAGAGAGAAAAAAAGAAGAAGAAAAAGAACAGTCATAAAAGGGCAGTGAAAGGAAAGGGTTTTTTTAAATGTATTTATTTTTAATTATTTAATTAGCTATGCGGGGTGAGGTGGGGGGGTTGGCTACTTAGAAAGAAAAAAGGCCAGAGTTTTCAGAAGGGTATAGACTTAGAATTAATGATACTCCCTGGTGGAACAGGAATTTGGTAAAGGAAAGGACTGGTTAGTGGGGGGGGGGGGGCTGAGAAGGAGGTATGCTTGAAAATTAAAAGGAAGAAAAAAAATTTTTTTCCCTTTTTTTTTCCCCCCTTTTTTCCCTACTCTAATTCTTAACCCAAATTAAGTTATAGTCACCCCCTTGGTGTTACCGCTAGGACCCCTTATTGGCTTGCCTGCTAAAGGCAGAAAATCTTACCGTTTCTAGGAGATGTGGTCAGAGCTCAGCCACTAGCAGCTTCTCAGTCCGCCATCTTCCGGGAAACCCCTTATTCTACTATTTTAATAAACATTTGCACAATTACTTCTTTTTAAGTCTATTTCTCTTACAAAATCTCGTTACATAATTTGATTGTGATAGGCCACTATATGTGGTATAATTATCCTTGCCAACTATGAAACAATCTTTCATAATAACAATCAATCAGAACTGAAATGAATCCTAAAATGTCTGTATCACTTGTCAGCAATGTCTCTATCTTTGCTATGATGTAGCAAGATTAAATCCTTTCCTTCTAAAAGAATGAAAGGAATAATCACACAGCAAACAATTCTCAATATATATATATATATATATATATATGGAGGAAGTTTAGAAACACTGCTAGCAGTTAGGACTGAAGGGAGAGCTTTGATTTAGAATAAAAGAGAATAGAAATGATGGAAAAGTTAATTTCCAATTCTTGAAGGTTAACAAAGTAGAAGAAAAATATAGATATTTAATTTTGTAGTTAAAATAAGATTTGAAGCCTTATATTACTTTCAGCCTCAAGTTTTATATTGATAATTTCGGTTACCCCAAGTAACATGTAAAATTATTATTCTTTCAGAAATAGAAGTTCTATCTTATTTGCAAAGATTTCCTCTTACATTCTTGCATTGCAGTGATTGATCTATAGCTTTCTTAGTTTGCTTTTTTATGTGTTTAATGAGAGTTTTTCTTATTGTGAAAAATCATATATTGTGATCACTTGTATTTATAAAAATTAGGTAATATAATTATGAAGTCAATGTGTAATAATTTTTGTAGATGAACAGAGATCTATTGTTCTTTCTATACCAAGTGAAAAGTGCACATAACCTATTTTCTCAATCAATAAATTAGGTTTTTTTTCCTTCTAGGCCACAGTCAACAGATCAGAAACATATGACTGCATATTTGTTAGAAATTGCTGCAGTTTATTCATTCAACAGGAAACCCATCATCTCTAAAATAAGCCAGTTCATCATCAGCTATCAAATTCAAGGCCCTCTCTGCACCTGTTCTGAATGACTGTAGACACAGCTGAAATTATTGCTCAGACATTTATTTTGGAGCTGAGCAGTATTAGCTCTAGAGAACTGAGGGGATAAAAATACTATTTATCGTACACACCCATCTTTTATTGACCTAGTCCTGAGTCCTATAAGCCCAGCATGCACATAAACCTGTATAATAAAATATTTTGCTTTGAATTCAAAGGAAGAAACCCTGCAGCGGGCTCGAGAAGAAGAAGAGAAAAGAAAGGAGATCACAAGTCATTTCCAAAGTACCCTAACTGATATCCAGGCCCAGATTGAACAGCAAAGTGAGAGAAACATGAAGCTGTGTCAGGAGAACTCAGAGCTCGCAGAGAAACTGAAAAGTATCATTGATCAGTATGAACTCAGAGAGGAGGTGAGAACTACATCAAATAACTTAGAGGCCTGTTTATAGATCCAGATTTGGGTTGTGAAGGTGAAGAAGCAGGTCATTAAGAAAATTATGGCCAACCTTTTTCATGGATTAATATTTAGCCTTGGTTCTCTTTTACAACCCCAAATAAAAAGAGATGATCATTGTAAAATGCCTGGTTGAAAGCCATCTGATATTTCTTCCATACTGGAATCACTACAAAACAAAGGCAATAAATAGAAATTGATGAACTGTGAACATAGTTATCTTTGTAAACAGTATTTATCAGCCTTAAAAAAAAAACCCTCTCTATAAGTCAGAAAGTATCTCCACACTTCTGGAGAATCACATTTTTTTTTCTTGCCTCCAGGGTTATCACTGGGACTTGGTGCCTGCACTATGAATCCACCACTCCTGTGGCCATTTTTTTTTTCAATAGGACAGAGAGAAATTGGGGTGGGGAAGGTAGAAAGGGAGAGAGAAAGACAGACACCTGCAGCCCTCCTTCACCGCTTGTGAAGAGACCTCCCATTGCAGGTGGGGAGCCAGGGATTCGAACTGGGGTATATTCGATTCATATTACATGTGGCACCGCCCCACCCCCTATATTTTTTCAAATTAAGATCTGTATTTATTTTTTAAAGTTTTTTAAAAAGTTATCTTTATTTATTGGATAAAGACAGCCAGAAATCAGGAGGGGAAGGGGAGATAGAGAGGGAGAGATAGAGAGACACCTGCAGTCCTGCTTAACCACTCTCAAAGCTTTCCCTCTGCAAGTGGGGACCCGGGGCTCAAACCTGGGTCCTTATACATTGTAGCATGTGCGCTCAACCAGGTATGCCACCACCTGGCCCCTTAAGGTCTGTGTTCTAGCTAACCTGTAGCTAGTGATAGAATTTAATGTAATAAGAGTTATAATGCTATGTTTATTTGGTGCCTAGTTTGTCCTAAAAATATACTAAGTATTTCACACAATATGCCATTGAATCATTTCAGCAACCTTACACCTTAGGTAATAATATATTTTATAGGTGGGAAAGAGTTTTCACAAATGTTAGAAGAAGAATTTTGCCTTTAATGATTTACATGAGAAAAACTCTAAGAATCTTTTATTATTCCAAAATTATATTTCAATACTTTAGATGTTTTTAAGATCCTATATGCTCCTCAGGATTTTGTTCTTATTTTAAAACCACTTTTTAAAATTTATGACTACTAGTGGTTTACAAGATTATAAGATTACAGGGTAACCACACCACCACCAAAGTTTTATGCTCCCACCCTCCCAATAGTAGCAACCACAGTTCTCAACAGTCTTTGAGACAGTTTACTTTTGGATTTACAGTGGTGTGTGTGTGTGTGTGTGTGTGTATGTGTGTGTGTGTGTGTTCACAAATTCATGTATTTCAGTTATCTAGATTCCATATGGATTAAACCATTTGGTTCAATCCACTTTGTCCTAAGAGACATAATATCACTATTTTATTTTATTTTATTTTATTTTATTTTATTTTATTTTATTTATTGCCACGAGGGTGATCACTAAGGCTTGGTGAATCCACCACATTTAACATCCTTTTTTTCTGTTTTATTTGTTAAGACTGAGAAATTGAGAGGAAAGGAGTAGGTAGAGAGGGAGAGGGTTAGATAGACACCTGCTGCATTGCTTCACCAATCATGAAGTGTCTTCTCTGCAGGCGGGTGCATGCTATCATTTTATCACATTGTGAAGATCAAATCAGGCTAAAACAAAGGGAAAATGAAAACACCCATACTCTCCACAGAGATTTCATGATGGAAATGACTGATATAATTATTAGATATTTCTGGGATTGATTCTGTAGAACCCCACATGTCCTCTTGCCAATAGGACCTCCTAATGCCAAGAACTTCTCCACACTAAGGCAAAATCAGGTGCTTCTCTTCCCCAAGAGATGAAAGGCCAAATAATGTGGTAGAAGCAGTTGCATGTTTTCATATCAAATCACTTCCAGTTGCCACTTGATTTGATTTATTATAGACACCTGATCAGCAAAGTTGTAGTCAGGGTCTCCGCCTCAGTCCTAGACCTAGGAAACACAATAGTACCACAGAGCTTCTTCATCCTTGAGGCGAGAAAGTGGAAGAGAATTCATCATGATAGTATTAATATTGTCATTAAAACTGGATTTGTATTCATAGAGGCCCCAAATACTGAATGATCATAGAATAGTACTTGTAATATACATCATTATTTGTGTAATCTACTGTAATAACTAGCTTATTATCTCAAAGTTACCAAAGTTAGTGAAATTAAATAAATAACTATACACTAACACTAGTGAACAATTGACACAGCTATATTTTGAAGCTGTCTTTGTGTCGTATAAAATGTGAGGACTTCACCAGCTCTTATAAATCCCATATTCAAAGTATTTATCTTATGTAGAGTGCTACACATGACAAAATTGTATATATATACACATATTATAAGTAATGATTATTCATTTATTACTTCTATTTTAACCTTAAATTTGAAAGGTGTGTATTTATTTGAATATTACATTTTTTTATTTTACATTTTTAGCACCAACAGTAAGTCAAGCCTGATCTGTGGCCTTTTTTCCCTTAGCATCTGGATAAAATATTTAAGCACAGAGAGCTGCAGCAGAAACTGGTGGATGCAAAACTTGAACAGGCTCAAGAAATGATGAAGGAAACGGAGGAGCGACACGCACGTGAAAAGGAATATGTAATTATCATGTAGTCAACTTCTACCTGGAGTCAGAGAGCCTCTGGGCAAGTGGTTATCATAATAACAAGTCAGACAGAGCACTAGCTTGTGGAGAAAGAGCCTGAGCTTCCCTGAAAACCAAATTGCTCGGTCTGTAGGAGGCACTACACTATTTATCTTTACAAAACATATTCATTAATTCAATAACTCTTTTTCAAATGTTTATAATATGCTAAGCACATTCCCAGATGTTGGGACACAACTGGGACAAGAACAAAATCACCATATCCCAGCATGGAAAACAGAGGGCTACTGGGAAGAGACAGGCTTTAAACAACTGAACAAAAAAGGATAATTTGTGGTCATAATAAGGGTTACTAGAAAAACAAGGAATGACTGAACTTAATTTAACCTGGGCTTCCAGGCAGGGCTTTCAAATGAGAGGATGGTTGATTCCAGTCCTGAAAAAGAATCAAGAAGTGAGTCTCTCTGACCAGAGTGCCTGAGCAGCAACAAAGGCTTGAACCAGCTTAACATCTTCCAGAAAAAGGAATAAGTTAAGGGTGCAAGATCATGCTGACCTAGTGAGGAATGTTCAAAATGAACTTTGAGAGGTAAACAGAATCCACAGAGGATGGTTTTGTAGTCTTGAAAAGAGGTTTGGCTTTTATTCTAGATACAGTCAGAAACTGCTGAACAGTGTTAAAAAAAGAAATGATATAATCAGTTTTCTTTTCTTAAAAGATAGATTTGAGGATGTGAGAGTGATCTGGCTGCGACATCTGTCAGCACACTGATCACCAAGGTTGATTTGGCTGATCTGACTGGCTAGGCGGGTGTCCCCTTCCTCCCTCACCACTTCATGTGCGTCCTTCCAGAATCTGCGCCCTCGGACAAAGAGGACGGCCTTCCTGAAATAGAGATGGACTGGGTCTTCTGGTATAGGAAGGGTATACAAGGAGTAGCTGAGTTCCCCTGCTAGAATCTCCAAACAAGGTCTCAAGGTCCATTTGTAGGAGAACGTAGAGTAGTCAAGCTTCCAAGACTCCAGACACACACCCCCCAAAAAAAGATAGATTTGATTCCTGAAAGGAAAATAAACTGAAGAAGGTTAAGAAAGCAAGAAGATAATTAAGAATCCACTGTACGTACTCATGATCACAGAATGTGAGCTCAGGTCTACCAGGATGCAGAGGTCACATAGGCTCCTAAGCTGAATATAAGCCCCAGATCAGATCAAATCAATGGAGTTGACAGTCAACAATATTTATACACCTTTCCCATATTTGGGGACTACTCTCTTCCCTGATATAGCTTTCTGGTTCTTTTTCCAGCCATGATATCATCTTCCCAAACAATAACTTGGACCCATCTGCATATCAGATGTCAGGCTCAGGAAGAAAAAAAAAACTAGTATCATCATGGGCTCTTTTGAATATAACTAACATAGGACTATCTACAAAACAGACCCCCCAAATCTTGTAATATTCCAGCCTTTAGGTTCATGATTAGTCAATAATTTGTTTGGCTTTATATGTTAACTCTTTTTTCAGCCACCAAGTTCCAGATGCTAACATGATGCCAACTGGACTTCCCTAGGCAGATGACCCCACCAATGTGTCCTGGAGCCAAACTTCTCCAGAGCCCTACCCCACCAGGGAAAGAGAGAGACAGGCTGGGAGTATGGATTGACCTGCCAATTCCCATGTTCAGTGGGGAAGCAATTACAGAAGCCAGACTTTACACCTTCTGCACCCCATAATGACCCTGGGTCCACACTCCCAGAGGGATAAAGAATAAGAAAGCTATCAGGAGAGGTGATAGGATATGAAGTTTTGGTGGTAGGAATTGTGTGGAGTTGTATCCCTCTTATCTTGTGTTTTTTGTCAGTGTGTCCTTTTTATAAATAGGAAAAAAAATAATCCACTTTAGCAATCTGCAGGAGGATGGCTTGGGTTAGGGAGGTGGCAATAGAGAAAGACCTGGACATGGATAAAAGCTTTGTTTTCAGTGTCGATGCTCTGAACTGAAAATGGTCACAGTGAGACACGTTCTTTAAAAAAAAAATTTATTAGTGATTTAATATCAATTTATATAATTATAAGATAATTGAGATGTAATTCCATACTGTCCCCACCACCAGAGTTCTGTCTCCATCCTCCTACACTGGAAACTGCAGTAGTTCTCCCAAGTTCACAAATATGGGGTGATTTTACAATTATTTATCTATATATTTTTGTCCCTTTTTTTCTACAGCCCTGCCTTCATTTCCTTTCTAAGTCATACCTACATCTATCACTACTTCTGGGTCTCTTTCTCTCTATCTCTCTCTCTCTCTCCTCTCTCAGGTAGAAGAAACAGTGCCTGACTTCCTCTGGTCTTTTCCAGATTCAGCTCCTTTTCACTAATGGTATAAAAGCAAGGCTCCTGGGAGTCCGGCAGTAGTGGAGTGGGTTAAGTGCACATGGCACAAAGGGCAAGGACCAGGGTAAGAATCCCGGATCAAGCCCCCGGCTCCCCACCTGTAGGGGAGTCGCTTAACAAGCAGTGAAGCAGGTCTACAAGTGTCTAACTTTCTCTCCCCTTCTCTGTCTTCCCCTCCTCTCTCCATTTCTCTCTGTCAAGTCTAACAATGACGACATCAACAACAATAACTACAAAAAAATAAAATAAAACAAGGCTCCTGGTAGCAAACACTTCAGGTGCTGCTGGAATAAAGATTCAGAGCCCTATGGTTATCTTCCCCTATCATTTATCTCTCTGAGAATATGGACTGAAATTCTTTTTGAGGTACAGAAGGTGGGAGTTCCGGCTTATGTAGTTGCTACTTCAATGGACATGGGCATTAGCAGATTGATCTATACCCCTAGCATGTTTCTGTCTTTCTCTAGTGGAGTAGGGTCTAGAGGTTCCAGACATTGGTAGGGTCATCTTTTCAGGGAAGTCAGGATGGAATTATAGTAGCATCTGTAGCTTGGTGGTTGAAAGGCAGTAAGATACAAAGTAGGACAAAATCTTTAATAAACAGGAACCAAAAACTAGGAGTAGAGCAAATGAGAATAAGAATCTTAGGCTGGAAGGAAGTTAGGTAGTCCATTATAGGTATGTTCCTAAAAGCCCATGTCTTTAGTAATTTTTGCTTGAGCTTGATAGTTAACATGCAGATAGACTAGAAATATTTTCTGGGAAGATTGTGTCAGAGTTGAGAACAAAACTAGGAGGTAGGATTAGGGTATAGAATAACTCCCAGACATGAAGAAACTATAAATATGATGGACTGTCTACCACATTAATCTAGCTTGAGGCCTATATCTATTCATATTTAGCACAGGAGACTGTATAACCTCCAACTCCCTGTCACATGGTAGACTTTATGGATGTTAACCTCAAACACTCCAAAAAAATAGATCATTCTACAAGTGAGAGAATTGAAATTCAAAGATAATATGCAATTTATATTTTTAAAGATGAAAACTTCATTTAAGGTTTCAATTGATGCAAAAACATAAAAATGTGCTGTCACAATGCCAACAGTTACCTGTACTTCCTATGCATGTCTCCCAACCCAATCTTTATGAAAACACATCATATTCAAATTTGTATACCAGGGGCCTGGTTTGAAATGTGTATTGCTGAGGAGGAAGAGATTTAAGACATGGTCAATTGATATATTATTGAAATTTAACCATTGAATAGTTGATCATGATACAGTTATCTAAAGCCTGACCATATCACTTTATTTCTTTTAGATTAGAAATTTAAAAAATAGGTTTGTTTTCCAAGTAGCAATGAAGTTTGAAGAATATAAACTGTTAGACACTAGATAATTTCACATAAGAAATCTATGTGCTCTTAAAGAAAAGATAGTCTTTTGGCTATAAATCACTATAAAAAACTTTTTAAAAATTAATTAAAGACTTACAAAAGAGATGACATTACTAAACCTAATACCTAGCTCTAATAGTAAGAAACACAAGATTTTATTGCTATTCAAAATCCAGGAAAATAGATATTGATTACTCTTAGGTAAGATGTTTCCTGCAGGGTTTGAGCACTTTTATTATCTAATATATGAGACATAATATGCACACCACCCAGGTTTGATCCCACCCCATACCACACTGGAGAACACTGGTGTTGTAAGATCTCTCTCTCTCTCTCTCTCTCTGTCTGAAAAAATTCTGCTCAAAGCAGAGAAATATTGTCAAAAGAAAGAGAAAGAGGGAGGTAAGGAGGAAGGAATGGAGGGAGGGACAGAAGAAAAAAGAAGAACAATAGAAATAAACCAAGGAATTAGAACATCATAAAAATTGTAGAGTGATGGGAGTCGGGCAGTAGCACAGCAGGTTAAGCACCAATGGTGCAAAGTTTAAGGACTGGCGTAAGGATCCTGGTTCAAGCCCCCGGCTCCCCACCTGCAGAAGAGTCACTTCACAAGCGGTATAGCAGGTTTGCAGGTGTCTATCTTTCTCTCCCCCCTCTCTGTCTTCCCCTCCTTTCTCCATTTCTCTCTGTCCTATCCAACAACGAAGACATCAATAGCAACAATAATGACTACAACAATAAAACAATAAGGGCAACAAAAGTGAATAAATAAATATTTTAAAAATTGTAGAGTGATTTTTGTTCTCTCTCTTTTCATCATTGAAAAGGGTAGGACTTAAAAATAATAAATCATATTTCTAACCCAAAGTTTTTAAAAATGACAACCAGTATCCAAACCTTTTGGGGTATTTACCACAAATGCAAATTGGAATAACACTGTAAATTTCTTAATTTTCTTAATTTCAAATTGTCTGAAAGAAACCTGTGTTCTAGCATGTCCCTAGAAAATTATGATATGGGAAGTTGGCGTTAGCTCTGCAAGTTAAGCGCAAGGGCCAGCATAAGGATCTCCACCTGCAGGGGAGTTGCTTCACAGGTGGTGAAGCAAGCCTGCAGGTGTCTATCTTTCTCTCCCCCTGTCTTCCCCTCCTCTCTCCATTTCTCTCTGTCCTATCTAACAACAACATCAATAACAACAACAATAATAACTACAACAAGGGCAACAAAAGGGAAAATAAATATTAAAAAAAATTTAAAGAAAATTATGCTACATGCTAGAGTGGAAAACAGCAATCTAGAAGAGTAACTTTGGATTTGATAACAGGAGAAATTGCTCACAACAATTCCTGTAGGATGTTGTAAGGGTATTCAAGTAGAGGGCAAAGGATGACTGAACTAGATGGATAGGAAAGACTTTATAATTTGCCCAGAAGTTGTTTGCTACATTCTTAAGTTGGAGATTGTTTTCCTTTTTCCTTCCATTAAAGTCATTAATTTTCTGTTGAAATTCCAGCCTTTTATTCTACTTTCTTTAGACTTTTGTACAAAGTTCTAGAAAATTACTTAAGGGACCTAGTCAACAAGTTGTTGTGTACACAGAATACAATAAAATCATAATTGAAAAGACATTTTTCCAGTTCTTCCATGCATTCTTTCTTCTTACAGTTGCTGAACCAGGCAGCAGAATGGAAACTTCAGGCCCAAGTGCTGAAAGAACAAGAGACAGTCCTACAGACCCAGGTAAGTGGAGGGACAACAGTATGGTTGTGGTTGGGGGGGGGCTGCTCTCCTTGTTATTGGTCTAAAGAGGTATTTCCATGTGAGAGTGGTTGAAAGAATAACTTTATATAGTCTTATTTTGATATTTACATTTTCTTTTATTTAGTTCTTTATATTTATGAGGGAGCAGAGCATAACTCAGATCTGGCAGAAAGACTTTCATGCCTGAGACTCCACAAAGATTTAGGTTCACTCCCTGGTACCACCATAAACCAAAGCAATGTTCTGGTAAAAAGAGAGAGAGAGATATACATTTCATACATATATATGTAGATATAGATAGATACGGATATAGATAGAGCTTAACATCAACAATATCCAGTCAAAAAATTATTGACAAATAGTCAAAAGAGTGGAAACATGTTTAGTTTCTTGTCTATCAACTCATAATTCCTTTTTCTCTTCTTCCATTCTGCCACTGAGGTAAGAATAATATGTAAGCTCTTTGCACTGTCAGATGAGAAATGACTAGAAATTGTGGAGAAATTCAGAGACTATTCTGTTTTGGCTTTAAGATGTCATATGTGATTTTCCTAGACTAAATATCATATTTCAGAATAAAAAATAAAGTCACAGGCA
Organism: Erinaceus europaeus; assembly: GCF_950295315.1. NCBI lineage: Eukaryota > Metazoa > Chordata > Mammalia > Eulipotyphla > Erinaceidae > Erinaceus > Erinaceus europaeus. Next base: position 46,216 of record NW_026648022.1, on the reverse strand, counting down.
ACTGCTGGATCTGGGGATACAGCCAGACCTAACCATTTTCCCCACACCCATGGGGATTACTCCTGGCAAATGTTCTTTTGCCTCAGTAGGAGAGCCATCCTGGGATTCTAACTCCCCTGCTGGAACAAATGCCTAAGCTCTAAAGGGACTGTGAGATCACAGTCATGTCATATTAATTTAAGAATTGGGCAGTTCATTTGTAAATATTTATTTGCTAATTGCTGGATACTTCTCATTGTAAAAATAAAATGACTTGCTCATTGTAAGAATAAAAAAGATTAACAAATATATGTTCTTGTAAGAAAAAGCTAAAAAGTAGAAACTTAAAATCATAAGTGTTACTACTACATAGATACAAGCACTGATTCTGATACAAGCACTGATACTACTTTCTAAAACATATTTTTCAATATATGTACCAAATGCAGCAATTACTTGTTTCCAGCTGGCAATATACCATACTAAAATAATCTTAAAACACTCATTACATAGAAACTGGAGCCATAATGTTCTTGAGTATTATTAGAACTAAAGGTCACATGAGTGAAATATTAAACACTACAGTTACAAACTCAAGGTCATCCTTCCGTAGTCACAGCCCCATCACACCATGAGCCTATGGTGGAGAGAATGGAGGGAAAGCAGAGAGTGCCATCTATCCCTCAGTGGGGGCGATGGAAGAGTGAGAGAATGCAGAGAATCAAGCCAGGGCTTCTGGTCCTATCTCTGCCATTCACATCACAGAGCCCCGAGAGAGACAGTAGACAATACTTAAGGCTATGCATTATTCACATCACTGTTATAATTATTCTCTTCTTCTAAATGAAGATAATGAGTCATCATTCAGTCGCTATCAGAATCTAGGACCTTAATGATCTGTGTAGTAAAAACCAGCAAAGGTCAATTCAAGTTTCCACTTACATCCCTCAAACTTGAAAAAACATCTACCAGTAGTTCATGATTTGCTAATTTCTCTTCTTTTTCTGTCAATAATGACTGAGTCCAGCAACCAGGATCAGAGCCTGGGCTCTTCTGCTAAGAAAGTGTCCGATGCTATCTAAAATTCCTGGACCTAAATCTCCAGTGTAATGTATCAATGACTCTAAAGTGGAACTCTACAACCCCTGAGAAGCCCAGTACATTATGATATTTCCCAATTAGAATGTCACATAGCAGCTACTGTCTAAAACATAGACTGCCTCTTTTCTTATATATGATGCTAGAGAGAAATGGCAGGGTCTCAGGCATGTTTATTATTACTGTACTGCCTCTCTGAGCATTTTCCCTTTTTAAATTTTTTATTATTATTTATAAAGAGAGGATGAGAAAAAAAAGAAAGAGCATGGCACTACTACACAATCTGTAGAATTCTCTTTGCTGTTCCCATGTAGTGTCAGGGATTAAACCAGAGCTTCAGTTGTGCAAGGCAGGCACACTACTGAATCTTCTCTCAGGTTCTAAAACGCAATTATTTTTGACACTATTATCAGCTTTCACTCAACAACTAGAGAGGTGACAACTACTTCTGTTTGATTTAATTTTTAAAGGAAAATGAGTGTGTAATATATGCAGATGACTTTCAAAATATGCATGTGAAGCATGTACCTCAGTGTCTATTTTGTAATAAGCTTAATTAATTAAACAAGTACCTACTATGTGCTAAGTATATTTCTGAGAACTGATGATATTGTAATTAATAAAGGATTAGGGGCCAGGAAGTGGTGCACCTGGTTAATTGCACTCATTACAAAATCCCTGTCTAGTTAAACTCACTATGGCAACTATGCTAATGTAACTACTAAAAATTAGTAAGTATATAATATATAAGTATATAAGCTAATAGAGTACATGCATGCCTGACTTAGTGATTTTTGGTTTGATAGTGATACACATACAAAAGTGATACACATACAGTAGATACTGTACTTTGAAATTTGAATTTTGAGCTTTCTCCTGGGCTAGTTATGAACACAATATCCAAAACTCCATCCTTCCTTCTCCTCTCTACTTTTTCTCTCAAAATTGGTCACTAAAAGAGGAAAATGGGGAAGTTATTGCCTAGTCAGCATCAAGTTTAAGTCTTATAAAGTGAAAAGGTTCCAGAGACCAGTGTACAACAGTGTGAATATACTTAACACATGATAATAAAAGGTATATTTCACCACAATAAAAAAATGTAATGGGGGTGGAGGTATAGCCTAATGGTTATGCAAAGAGATGTTCATGCCTGAGGCTCTCAAGTCCCAAGTTCAATCCCCCACACTGCCATAAGCCAGAGCCAAGCAGTGCTCTGGTTAAATAATAATAATAATAATAATAATAATGTAATGGACTAAGCAGTGGCCCATCCTGTAGAGTACACATTGCCATATGTGAGGATCCAGTTTCAAGTCCCATGGCCCCTACCTGCAGTGGGGAAGCTTCACAAGCAGTGGAGAAGTGCCGAAGGTTTCTGTACCTTTTTCTTCCTCTCTTTCTGCCTCTCTCCCTATTTCTCACTGTCTCTATAAGAAAAAGAAAGAAAATACCCACTAGGAATGATAGAGTCATTATGCGGGCACTGGGCTCCAGAAATAATGCTGGTGGCAAAAAAAAAAAAGTTTTCATGTTTTTTTTTTTTTTTTTTAAAGAATCAAAATAGTCATTAGAGGGCTGGGTGGTGGCACACCTGGTTAAGCACACATGTTACAATGCATAAGGACCCAGGTTAAAACCCCCAGTCCCCATCTGCAAGGGGAAAGCTTTGCAAGTTGTGAAGCATTACTGCAGGTAATGTTCTCTCTGTCTTCCCTCCTCTATCGATTTCTGGATGTCTCTATCCAATAAAGATCATAAAAATGTTTTTAATTAAAAAAGCATTAGAAAAAGTCATTGTATTCATAAATATACAAAACTATGATGACAGAAGTGTAAATTGCTAAGAGCCACACAATTTGCACAATAGCGGTGGTCCTTGTCAGATCCACATTTCCTTTAACACTTCTTTTCATTTTTCTACTTTCTCACTTCCTTCAAGACCAAGTTTAAGGCTCATTACCTCCACAGAAATGTGGGTTGCGTTATCATCTGCCATGCTCACCTCCTGTGATCAGCACAACTTTACAATTTTTATTCACTGTCCCATAGTCCAATTGTCTCTAGAAATGTCCAGTGGAGAAGCAGTCAGAACTCCCACCTTCTGCACCCCATAAAGAATTTTGGTTCAAACTCCCAAACGGGGAGATGACCAAAGGGCTCTGAATTCCAATTCCACTAGGACCCAGAGAGAGAGAAGAGGATAAAAAGTAAAAAAGCTTCTGATGGTGGGAATTGTGTGAAGCTGTACCCCTCTTCTCCTATGTTTTTGTCAGTGTTTCATTTTTATAAATAAATTCTTTTAAGTAAAAAAATAAGGACATTATAAAGTAGTAATAGGTGTGACTTAAAAAGAATGAGAAGGCAGAACCATAGGAAAAAATGTGCAAAATATATATAATTATACATAAGTAGTTATAGGAAAAATAGTTGACCCATATCTGTGACTTTAAGAGAACTACTGCAGTTTCCAATGGAAGGAGTGGAAACATAGAACTTTGGTGTTGGGAATGATGTGGAATTATACCCCTATTATCTCATAATTTTGTAAATTAATGTTGAGTCACTAGTGAAATTAAAATAAAAAAGAAAGAAAGAAATGTCCTCCCACAAGAAGTGTAGGTTTCTCTGCTAAATCTTCTGTACATAAAATCTATGAATATGTTTAGTGCTCAGTAACTGTTTGCTGGTAAAGTTATGATATAGATGGAGAAGTACCTATATTGGGGGTGAGAGCATTCTGCAGACATCATAGGAAGATGAGATATTGTACCCATGTGTCAACAACTGTACTGTAAACCATTAACCACCCAATACAATGGGGGAAAGCTATATTATAGTGCAATATTGATGGAAAATTTTATTATGTCAATGTCCTTTAAGGAAGTACTTGAATTATACTCACTGCCTTAGGAAAAGAACTGAAAATATCACTGACATTATATTGAAGATTCCTTTAAATCATTTTTCTTCTCAAATAATAACAATGACATATTGTTTTGTTCTGAGAGCAATCCTAAAATAGATCCACTCTTCCTCCTGTTTATAGCTTACACTCTACTCTGGAAGGTTTGAAGAGTTCCAGAACACACTGACAAAAAGCAATGAGGTGTTTGCCACTTTCAAACAGGAAATGGATAAAGTAAGTATTGCTTATTCCCCACAAAATATTGACGTTTTTCCTATTTTGACAGGTAATTCTCCTTTGAGCTGATTTTTCCTACTAATATATTTCAGTGCATTTTATGAAGTAATGAAACATTTATAGGTGCAAATGAGATTTGCGCTATATTTGTTTTCAACAAGTATCTGGTGAATTACTCTTCACTCTGAGAAAAAAATGTCTTCTTTTGGGGGTCAGGCGGTAGCGCAGGGGGTCAAGTGCACATGGCACCAAGTGCAATGGACCGACATAAGGATCCCGGTTCGAGCCCCCATCTCCCCACCTGCAGGGAAGTCGTTTCACAGGCGGTGAAGCAGGTCTGCAGGTGTCTATCTTTCTCTCTCCCTCTCCGTCTTCCCCTCTTGTCTCCATTTCTCTCTGTCCTGTCCAACAACATCAATAACTACAACAGTAAAAAAAAAGGGCAACAAAAGGGAAAATAAATAAATACATATAAAAAATGTTTTCTTTTTTCTACCCCATGAAGAGCTTTTTTTAAAGTAATTTTTTTATTATTTTTATTTATTGGATAGAGATAGCCAGAAAGCAAGAGGGAGGGGGGTGATACATCTGCAACACTGCTTCACCATTCATAAAGCTTTCCCCCTGCAGGTGGGGATGGGGGCTCCAATCCGGGTCCTTGCACATTGTAATACATGTGTTCATCCAGGTGGGACGCCACCGGGCGCCATGAAGAGCTTTTTTAAAAAATGACGAGCACTAACAAAATAATGTTTTTTATAGTTAAATTTTTAAAATATCAAATCTTCTAAATATGAAAATAAGAACTTTTACACAAATACACAAGGTTAGAATGTTAGAGTAGAAAATACCATTTAATAAAATCCTTCTTAGAAGAAAAAGCATGATGTGCAGTTGACCCCTGAATAACGAGGGGGTTAGGAGTTGCAGCCCTCCCCTCCATGCATTAAAAAAAAAAATACAAATATAACTTGTAGTTAGCTCTCTTTAAGTGAAGTCCCCACATCCTGGATTCAACTACTCAATATCTGAAGTTGGTTGACTCCATGCATGTGGAACCTTCCAGTAGAAAAAAAAAATGCCTTGTGTAAGTGAACCTGTTGTTCAAGAGTCAGCTGTAATTGAACTTGAATGAGGAAATATAAGTTTGAACTAAAATCTGGATTCTGTCTTACTTATCAAATAGCATTGAGTAATTCACTTAACTTCCCTGAACTTTATTTTTCTTATATGTAAATTAAGATACTAAGTCTCTTATCTACTTTACAATATTATGCAGTTCAAACAAGTTAATGCATTTTAAAGGGGTTTTAAACTTTAAAAATATATATTATATAAATACAAGGTGCTATTATTGTTGAACATAACATTTGAGTCTTGCTCAGCTCAGTGGGGCTAGGCAGTGGTGCACCTGGTTGTGTGCACATATTACAAAATCAGCATCGGACTTGTACTTCTGGGAAAAAAATTTTTAAATATTGACATTAACCATTTCTAAATGTAGAAAGCAAAAAAAAAAAAAAAGGCTTGGGGCCACTTGGCTGTATTGTACATGCACAAGACCCTTCCTCAGTTCATTCCTTGGCACCACTGTTTTTTTTTTAAGTTGCAACTTTGCTATGCTAGGACAGATGTACTAGATATATATTTACCTATAAAAGTTTAAAATTAGAATAAATCTTAAAGAGAAATCATAATGTTAAAAAACTGAGAACATTAATATTATTATTATTATCATTATTTTAGTTGCCACCAGAGTTATTACTGGGGCTTGGTGCCTGCATGACAAACCCAGCACTCCTTTTTTATTTCTTTTCTTGATAGATACAAAGAGAAACTGAGAGGGATGCAGAGGTAGAGAAGAAGAGAGCTAAAATGACACCTGCAACTCTGCTTCCTTGCATGTAAACCTCCATTCCAACAGGAAACCAGGGTCTTGAAACTAGGTCTTTGTGCATAATAACATGTGCTCTACCAACTCTACCACCACCCAGCTCTCCAAGAGCCAGACTTCTGACTATGAAGTTCATTTAGATTTGAGAAGGACAGGTGGCTTTGTATTTACCTCTATCTCCCACATCCAGCCCAGCAGCCATTACACACATTACACTAAATAAAATGAAGTAACCAGTCCTACCCTTCTGCTGGCTCACCTGAATACTGCTCCACCTCTTGAGCCTTGGTAGCTCCATTTATAAAATAGAGGTGAAAAGAGAACCTTTCTCACAGCACTGTTTCAAGACTAAAATGAATAATATGTGCAATCACATTTCATGAACTTTACTGCACTCTGGAAATGCAAATAAAGAGAAAACAGAACATTGCTTTTGTGTGGCTACTTCTCAGAAGTGCCCAGATATTATCAACACTTTAATGGCTAACAGGTCAAGCCATCTTTCATCACAAATGGTCAATAAAGTAAATAATCTAAATCACAAGCTTATTCTTGGGAATGCAATAAAGCTATTTCTTCAAATTTAAACAAAATAAAAAACAGTGACAAAATAGCATGGTCCTAAGTATCTTCATTTTTTTCCTTAAATTGTCTGTGGTGCAAGTTAGTTTCTTCAACACTGACCTAGATGATTCAGAAATAGATCATGACACTTCCCCAGTCAGTATTCATTCCTTGACATGGAACTTTTCTTTATTTCAGCAGCTGATGATAAAAGGAGCTTTTTTGATATCACACGTGAAACTAATAACTTCTTTGATGTATTATTGCATCAGACTAACTTTAAAAATACTCTTATTCCTGTAGACAACTAAGAAAATGAAGAAGCTGGAAAAAGACACAGCTACATGGAAAGCTCGTTTTGAAAACTGTAATAAAGCTCTTTTGGACATGATTGAAGAGGTGAGAAAATTATTCCCTTAGATTATTTTCCCATAACAATATCATGCCTATAAAATACTACTTAACAGTACAAATAATTACATTAGAAGGGAATTTCTTCTAGAATATGGTATGCAAAATTTCTAAAAAGTAATTTAAAATCAAGTTCAGACTCATAAAGAGTTTTTTACCTTAAGTCACTTAAGGCCCCCTTTTTTTTTTTAATTCCAAATTCATCCACGAAGCAGCACCATGGGCCTGATGGCCTACAAATTCTTCAAAGGCTGGATGAATGTCTGATTTGTCTTTAAATTCCCTGGTGTTAAGCACATAACAGGTGCAAAATGAATTAAAGAGTTGATTGAGCATATGAGAAGACACCAACCCAAGCAACCAGGCAATGTGTTATGTTGCACACATATGTATCCATGTATTATTTTATTTCTCCAGTAGGCATTTAAGTACTATTATTACATCAGACTCTAGCTAGGCTTTGAGACTACAAAGGTAAAGATACATGATCCTCCATTTGAGAAGTAGGCCTTACAGGTGAAGGTCTCTTCATGCAAACAGGTGCAAAACATGTTAAAGAGTAGCTTGGGAGGAGGAGGGAGCAGTGGGCAGTGGTGCACTCGGTTAAGTGGACAAAGTATTGTGCGCAAGGACCCCTGCAAGGAACAAGGTTTGAGCCCCCACTCCCTACCTGCATCAGGGATGCTTCTCTAGGGGTGAAGCAGATCTGTGGGTGTCTTTTTCGCTCCCTCTCTATCTCCCCTTTCCCTTTCAATTTCTTTCTGTCTTACTGAATAAAATAGGGGGGGAAAAAAAAGGCCTCCAGGAGCAATAGATTCATAGTGCAATCACCAAGTCCTAATGACAATATAACCCTGGAGGGAAAGAAAGGAAGAAAGAAAGGAAGAAAGAAAGAAAGAAAGAAAGAAAGAAAGAAAGAAAGAAAGAAAGAAAGAAAGAAAGAAGGAAGGAAGGAAAGAAGGAAGGAAGGAAAGGAAGGAAGGAAGGAAGAAAGGAAGGAAGGAATAAAGAAAGATGATGATCAGGACTATTTTCATGTACAAACACAGAAGCTTTTCTAGAGAAAATAAAAGGACAATTGGACAATTTGTATACCCAACATCATGAATTAGTGTGTGGTGACTATAATAATGACTATTTAACATCACAGAGAGATGTGCTTATTACTCAACAACAGTTGCTAGATTAGCATATAGCAGTTTATCCAAAGAGAAGACAAGTTTTTTGAGTTAAGTTCTAGTCCATAACATTTATTTTGCTACAAGTTTTGACTTATGCCTTCTAAATCTTGAGAGCAGAAATATGTCTGTTTCAAAATTTTTAGGACTCCTAGACTAAAGCAGAGAGAAATTTTTACCAGTTATATTTCCTAAAATTAACCAAAATGATTAAAATGCCACTAGCATACAGTGCCAATAAATAAAATAAATAAATAAATAAGTGATGTCCTCAATTAAGTGCTGTCCAGTCGTCACTATGTGACCAGATGCCAGTTCTAATAGTCAAATTCCCAAAGAAATGCTTTTGTTGTATAAGTACTGTGCACTAGCCAATTATGCCACTGGAGCTCAGAAATGGTTTTGTCTCCAGAGAGGATCCTGGCAATTTTACCTCTCAAATCAATTTTATGTGTGTATATGTTTTCAAATCACAGAAAGCGTTGAGAGCAAAAGAGTACGAGTGCTTTGTGATGAAAATTGGCAGACTAGAGAATTTATGTCGAGCTTTACAACAAGAAAGAAATGAACTCTATAAAAGAATTAAAGAAGCGAAAATGCCCATAAAAGATGATCAAGGTCAGCACACCTCCGATGAAGAGCCAGAATCAACTCTCTCTGTAAGTGGAGAGGTTGACACAGAGGAAGTGAACAGAGTTCACAACGCAGTGAAAAATCTGACCACAGCCTTCATGGTAATGCACTGTCCAGAATCCACACCCCATCAGTCCAAAGATAACCAACCAGAATTGGGAAGTTCTCAAGGGACCAAGGATACTACCCTCAAGGAGCAAGAACAGCCCCCTCTGAGTCCATCAAGTCCTTCAGAGAGTCGACTATCACCTCCAATTGAGACTAAGATCCCAGGATGCAATGAATCAGACCCTCTCGCAAAAGTCAGTATTGCCCGTGAAGGGTGGTCAGCAGAAGCCCAAGTCAAGGTTGGAGCACAGGCTGATCAGCAGACCCAGAGGCCACAAGCAGAAGCTTCCTTTCAAGCCCAAGAAGAGGTCTCCTTTCCTGTGATGGAGGCAAATGATGCCACTCTACCACCTCTAACGAGAGAGCAAGTTCCAACTAGAATGTCCGGAAGTGAGCCCAGTAGACAGCCCTCACCCACAGCAGCAGGAGCAGCAGAGGGTGTACCAGCAGGATTCTCATCCGAGCCACAACTCCCCAGAGCAGCAGACACCAATCTGGAAGGAGTAGACTAAAACTTTATAGTGCCTTCAGAGGCTGTTCTTGTCTTTACATTTTTGGCAAAGCAGATTGTGCTCTGAAATAGTTGTTTAAACATAGGGGTGCATAATGTAAGCTACTACCGTAGGGTCAAGATATTTTGTTATAATGCTATACAGACATTCAACCTGTTATATTTGCCCTTACCATATAATTGATTTAGAGCATTTCTATTTAACATTAGTTGGTAGCATAATTTCTCCAATAGCAATAAAATATATCAGCATAAAATTTATACTGATTTTCCATTAAGATATTACTTAATACATTTTTCCTGATTGATGGTAAGACTTGGTATTTGAGTAATTCTACTTCAACATGTACATGCTACACTTGTATTTATTTCCACATATAATTAAGTTTCATTGTAAGCAATGGTTGTCCAAGCTTCACTTAAACATTAGATATATAATACATGCATATGCATGTATTTCTGTGTGTCTCCCTAATGTTTGGTTTTACTTTCTGTACTCCTATTACTCACTGTTAACCACCATCAGAAAATATTACATAATATATCTTTTGAGAGAGATTACCTTCACATAACTTTTATTACAACACATTGTTATAATTCCATTATTAATTATTACTCTCTTGTGCCTAATTTATCAAGTAAACATTATGATAAGTATATATGTGTTTAATGCTATCCACAGATTTAGGTATCTAATAAAGGGTCTTGGAAGGTATCCTCCCTCACAGATAAAGGAGTATCATAAATATGTGTGCTGAGAAATATACACATTGAAAACATATACATACATGTATACAATGCATCTATATATTTCACTCATTCTTTTCTAAGCAATGAAGAAAGTCCCTTCTGCCTTTCTTTTTACTGGTCTAAAAGTTATCACATGCATATTAGCATGAAAAAATTTAATTATGTATATACAGAAACCTTGTAAAAGCATGATACTTATATGCCATCCTGAGGGAAGTAGAATGAGATAGGGCTTGGGGACTGCAAAAGAGATGAAGACAATTAACAAGATGAGGGGAAAGCAATGTTCATTTATCAAAAAAAAAATTTATTTGCCATGTCATGCAGAGACAGAGAATTTTGAACAGGACTTATTAAAATTTCCCCTTGTCTACCAATACCTAGTTCACATTCCTTATAATAGTTATCTCTGGTGAGAGTTTCCTTCCAGGTATATAGCCCCTCTGCACCACCATCCTTCAAAAATCTTTTAGGTTATTAAGGGAGAGAAAAAGAAGAAATTTCCTAGAATCCAGGCAGTTGCACACCCACTTAAGCACACATAGTACTAAGTGCAAGGTCCCAGGTTCAAGCCCCCAGTCCAACCTACAGCTGCAACATTTCACAAGTGGTAAAGCAAGTCTATCTTTCTCTATCTCCCCTTCCCCTATACATTTCTCTCTGTCCTATCCAATAAAATGAAAAAAATGGCCTCCAGGAGCAGTGGATTCCTATTTCCAGTACATAACCCTGGAGGCAAAATAATAATAATTTCCTTGAATCTGCTGGATCCTCATTACCATCAGTTTGCAACAATATTCATGCCATCTAGGATATTTTCAGATGGCATTTTCAAGCCTTTTTAATTTCTTCCATGAAAAATATTTAGATTCTAATCAGAAATTATTAATCTTTGGACTGCCATAGGTTCAGAACACAGGTATTTAGACAACATGATATGAGGTAAAATGAAGCAGTCCAATGATATATCAATAAATTTAACTAATCAAATAACAGAATAGCAGATGGGTAAAGTTTCAAACCTTTTCAGAGCATAGAAACAAGGGTGATCTCAAATGGTTCTAATGAGAAAAAGGAAACCATTACAATTTTAGACTGCTCACCTCTATCAGCTGCTTCTATACAATTTAATCCACTGTCTTGACCCCCTTGGGTGGTAACACAGCTCACTAGTGACTTCTTATAAGGAAAGGGTTCGAAGTGAAAAAAAGAGCTGAGGAGATTGAAGGATTAGAATTCTTTTGACTAAAAGGAATCTACGCCTTATTCTCTTGTCTCTTGTATTCATAGACATGGAGGCAGACTACTTGCCAGATTTGGCCAACTCCTCAGTTCTCCCCTGTCAGCTGCCACTCTCTCCACAAGGTCCCCAGCCAACTCTTAAAATCACTGCCCCTGTCTATATTGAAAACATCTCATACTTCTCCCCCTACCCTAACTCATTCCATTTCTTTTTTCTTGGTTTTTTTTTTTTTGGTCCAACAGAAAGTTACACCAATCCTCATCTCAATTGATGCTTAGTGAAAGGTAGGTAATAGTTCTTCAAAATAGACCTCCACACAAAACCTTAATGCGAGTGATGAGGCTTACAAACTAGCACATTTTTCTTCTTTGAGGAATTCTCTTCAGCCAGAAATAACAATACAAAGGACAAATGGATCCCTACTCCAATGATCTGAAAAAAGATGAGAATTCAGAAGAAGGCAAAAGCTGGAAACATCTGGGATTGTCTCCATGAGTATTTTATTGCTTGCTTGACAAGAGCCTTTAGCAATCCTGTCAGCATACATTACTGTATTCAGGGGAAGAAAGATTACAACAAAAAATTATGGAAGGCCAAAAGAATGCAGGGAGAAAAGGAAGGAATTTAAAGTGTGGGGGGAGAGGGGAGAGAAGGGGGCAGGAAGGAAGGAAATGAAACTCTATTCTGACTTAGCCTCAAAAGTTGAACTATGTAGAAAAGTGGATATAAACCAAGCTATCCTCATCCAGGAAAACATTCTTCAGTGCTACATGTGGCTGTCTGCCAGGGCACAGAAAGTACTTGTAGGCAGCAACCATATGCTACAAGAATTATAAACTGCATAAAATTGGTCTAAAGTAGACAGTGAGAGTAATAGCAAAATGCTAGCTTGTGTGTGTGTGTGTGTGTGGGGGGGGATCATGAATAAAAACTATTTCTAACAAAGTCCCAAAACCTAGATATAGACCAGGTCCAGTAAGATAGAACATATGTCCACATGTATCCATAAAATTAGGGCAAAATATATAGCTAAAAGCAAAAATACACAATAGTCTGTACTGAGTCAGTATCAAGTTCATAATGAAATAGTGTCTACTTAGACTTAGATACCCTCCTCACCTACTTCCTATTACAGTTCTCTCACTCACTCCAAAGCTAACCTTATCAAATCAAGACTGCAAAAGCTGAATAAGGGCAAGAGACTGGCATACTTTAACAATAACTCTTTAGTCACTATCAGGCAACTCCATCAGCTGGGGCCCTATTCGGGAGTCCTGAGATTCCCAAACAGACGTGATGGGCCTAGACCTCGAATTAGTCCCTCTCTCCATTGTTATCTCTATCAGGAACAACACAATAGACCCATTTGTGGGCCCCCATAGGATCTTGCCCTCAACCTGGATCAACAATGGTAGAGAATGTTCCATCCTCTGAAAGGAGGATGGACAACATACTCTATGCTACACCTGAGGAAGATGGGTCAATATTGGGGCAGCATGGAATGTTCCTACTCATGACCACAGAATGTGAGCTCAGATCTACCAGGATGCAGAGGTCACATAGGCTCCTAAGCTGATTATGGGCCCCAGATCACATCAAATAGATGGGGTTTACAATCAACAATATTTATACCCTTTTCCCATATTAGGGAGCTACTCTCTTCCCTGATCCAGCTTTCTGGTTCTTTTTCCAGCCATGACATCATCTTCCCAAACAATAACTTGGATCCACTGGCATATCAGATTTCAGGCTCAGGGGCAAAAAACAAACAAACAAACAAAAAAAAAAAAACTAGGATAGCCACAGGTCCTTTGGAATTTAACTAAAATATGCCTACTAGCTATCTACAAAATGGAGGACCCCCCCCCCCAACTCTTCATCTGCACTATTCCAGCCCTTAGGTCCATGACTGCTCAATAATTTGTTTGGCTTTGTATGTTAACTCTCTTTTCAGCCACCAGGTTCCAGATACTAGCATGATGCCAACCAGACTTCCCTGGACACACAGCCCCACCAATGTGTCCTGGAGCTCTGATTCCCCAGAGCCCTACCCCACTAGGAGAAGAGAGAGACAGGCTGGGAGTATGGCTCTACCTGCCAATGCCCATGTTCAGCGGGAAAGCAATTACAGAAGCCAGACCTTCAACCTTCTGCATCCCATAATAACCTTGGGTCCATACTCCCAGAGGGTTAAAGAATAGGAAACCTATCAGGGAAGAGTTCTGGTGGTGGGAACTGTGTGAAGCTGTACCCCTCTTATCCTATGGTTTTGTCAGTTTCCTTTTTATAAAACTAAAATAAAAATAAACTATTTGAGTATCTATGTATTTTTAAAGACTTAAAATATAACCACACCATATTCAGCCAAATTCAACATTACTGGAAATCTTAGAGGTTTAAATATTCATTTAATCCAGAATCACATATTTATGAATAATAATCCATAAGGGTCTCTTCTCCCACTATTTAAAGAGGCTAAATTTCCAAGATTGGAGTAAAATTAAATAGTATTAGCTAGGTGTCATTCTGAGTGGTTATCAAGAGAAGCTGTTAAGAATCCAAAATCCAGTAAATCAAATATTTTAACACCAAAAGTTCTCTAAAAAAAAAAAATCTAAAATGCTCTCATAGAAACACATTACTCATTTACATATATATCTTGGGCAGAGTTTCAGGTAAAAAAATTGCCTGGAATTTACAAAGGTTAATATAAGCTTTGGTAGATTTAATATTCAAAGAATGTTTTATTGTAGTTCTTTGTATTAGAGTTTGGTCCTTCTAATTATAAAAATAACTCATAAGATCTGAAAGAATGAGGAAAATCTATTCTGTATCAAGTTCCTGAATTATTTCTAGAATACCAACTCTACTTTCCAGATACACTAAAGTTAGCTGGTATTATCTAAATTGGGTGACAATAATTTGCATTTATATTTAATCCTTCTTAATATCTCATAAATAGAGTTATGTTTTATTCTATCATTGGTTGAAATGTTTATCTATGAGCAGAATGTACATGGAGCAAACACTTTTTAATATTTATTTTCCCTTTTGTTGCCCCTTTTTTTGTTGTTGTAGTTATTATTGCTGTTGTTGTTGTCATCGTTGTTGGATAGGACAGAGAGAAATGGAGACAGAAGAGGAATACAGAGAAGGGGAGAGAAAGATAGACACCTGCAGACCTGCTTCACCGCTTGTGAAGTGATTCCCCTGCAGCTGGGGAGCTGGAGGTTTAAACCTGGTCCTTGCGCTTAGTGTCTTGTACACTTAACCCACTGGGCTACTGCCCAATTCCCATGGAACAAACACTTTTTAAATGGGGGGCAAGGGTAATCTGTGTTGGGAGGAAGGAGTGGATGGGATTGGTGGGTGGTTGGAGGTGGATGCCCAGGACTAACAAAACAGGAAAAGCCAGAACCTTCTACCTTGCTGTCAGTTACTAGGAGATAAATTTCTCTTCTGTGCTAAGTTCCCATAAGACTAAAACTAGGCTTACAGAAGTTTCTCTATCATGTGTCTTCTCAGGATTATTCTAAAGAGTGAAAATGGGATTGTAGAAGGTAGCTTAATTCTCCTTTCCTAGTTCTTCTAACTACTTCATGAATGTACTGCAGTGAGAGTTCTTTCTCTTCCAAGCCATATTTTTAGTAATTCTCTCTTTCCATTTCATACTGATCCAGGAAGGGCTTCTTCAGTGGACATTTCCTAACAGACTTTGAAAAGATAGTTACTTAGCTAGAGTGGAAAAATTATTAAACCATTACCTGAATATGCTTTTGTGGGGACAGGTGGTGACATATGTTACCATCTGCAAGGACTCAGATTCAAACCACCCACTTCCCCCTCCCTCCATGCCAACTACAGGGAGTATGCTTCAAAAGTAGCAAAGTAGGTCTGCAGGTGTCTCTCTTTCTCTTTCCCTCTCTATCTTTCCCTCCTCTCTCAATTTTCTCTGTCCTATAAAAAGAAGGAAGGAAGGAAGCAAGGAAGGAAGGAAAGAAGGGATGAAGGGAGAAAAAAGAAAGAGAAAGAGAGAAAGGGAGAAAGAAAGAAAGAAAGAAAGGGAGAAAGAAAGAAAGAAAGAAAGAAAGAAAGACCACTGCTAGGAGTGGTGGATTCGAAGTGCTTAGCACTGAACCTCAACAGTAACCCTAGTGGCAAACCATTTGTCTAAATAGTTTGGAATTAAACTCAAGACCCCAAGCATATGAGGCATGTACTTTACGGTTGTGTCACCTTCTTGTCATCCAGTCTTAATCACAGTCAACATTCATTAAATTACAGTAATTTATATGTTGTAATGTATACAATATACAATCTAATATATATAAATATATACTATATCTTATGTTTATTATCTAATCTCTAGAGGAAAGCACAGCACTTCAAGTGAGCATAATAAATATTAATAGTTACCAGATTAAAATAATTACATCATGTGTTAAAATGTTATTTACTCATTTCAGTATCAATCTTCCTCAAATGGCAGAGTAGAATGACCCAGCTCCTCTTTGGAAAGTGCGGTATTCCCTACTATTGCTGCTCTACAGTGAGGGCTAGGTCCTAGAGAGGCTCACAAGAGGACTTATGATGACATTCCTAATGGAAGTGACCAGTAATGGTGGAAAGAGAGATCTATTAGAGGACTAGGCCCACCATATCAATGTGAGAATCCAAAGATTTCTTGACTAGAGGCCCAGATAATAAAGAAGCCTGGTATTGACCAAAAAGGCCATTATTAAATAAGCCAGTCTCTTGCCCTTATCCAGCTCTTACAGTCTTTCTCCCAGATGTTAAAGCATTGAGTGTAATTTTTTGTACCCAAACTATTATTAAGTATATGGAATCTGACCTCCATATATATTTAGGGAAGATTCAGTGCTGTGGTCTCTTTCACTCTGCATCTCTCTGACTCTATCTGAGAAAGAGAAAGAGAAAAGAAGAAAGGAGATTGTACCACACAATGTACTTATGCCGTCTACAACACAAGTACAGGTTTCCAAGTAAACCTACTAAACAGACATAGATAGAATGAAATGACTAAATAAAGCTCAAAAAATTAAACCAGGAACCAAGCAATAAACTCAAACTAATGATTATGAAATGACAAGAAGTATTTATAACATCATAAGTCACAGCATTGACTAAATCAGGGTCAACATTCTAAAATTCTATATAATCAAGGAAGCATACAGTGGTTTATTGCTCTAGTGAAATGATGGTCCCAAATATTACCTATATTCCAACTATCAAGTAAGATAAGTAGCTATTGTGAACCTAAGATTGTGCTACATTTCTATAAGACAGATGCTACCAGCCATATACTCTCATATACTAGAAAAAAATTGAAATTTAGATTGCAAATATACAGAACTAGTGTTGCTGGGTGCCTTTCATCATATCTAAAGTCATGAGGCTAAACATACATCAGTTGGGATTACTACCAAGGTGCCACCATAGCCTAGATTTATTAATATAGCAAATGCTATATGAATATAGCAAATGCTCTATCCAACTAGTACAATACCTTACAAAATATTGTTATAGTATATATATATATATGTGTGTGTGTGTGTGTGTGTGTGTGTGTGTGTGTGTGTGTGTGTGTGTGTAGGGAAGTTCATATTTAATTCATTTCTTTTCTTTACATTCTTATCAAGGGGTTATTTCCTGGAATAAAATTAGTCAATTTAATCAAGATGAATTAGAATAACCTTAGGTCAGGAATAAGGCTGAGTTCTTGGTGACTGATCAGTTGCCAACTAGTTGGGTGACTTTAGAGAACTTATTCAAACACTCTGGGATACAGTTCATCATCTGTAAAGTGGAAAACTTGACTAAATGAAGACTGCCAGGGATTTTCCATCTACATTTAAATCTTCAAGAGACTTAATGAAGTTATACACAGCTTTACATTCTTCTAGGACAATTTTATTCCAAGATATCCATATATCATCTTGGGCACTCAAAGCCAAGCAAGGGGAAATAGATAAGGTTACTTAGAGATCATCTTTTCATTTAAAAAAGTTAGATGAAGGATGGATGGGATGGGAAATCAGATTTCTTTATTCAACAAATGTTGAAGGCCATCTATGTGTGAGGACTTCTGCTGGTGATAGTAGTAGTTACAAGAATAAACAATTTTAGGATCATTCATACCTTGAACCTATATATTTACTCAGAATCACAGTACTTGGTCATTTGAATTGGATCTGATGATTTCATTAAATGGGTGTTCTGAGGATTCAGTGCCCAGGGAAGGGGCTGTAAATATTGTTGAAAGATCCTACTTGCCTCCACAGATTTTAGCAGTCAAATAATAAGATGGAGAGCCATAGGAGTGCTTTTCTTCTTTTAATTTATTGCTTTGATCACCAAGGTTATCACTGAAGCTCATTGTCTGCTCAACTCCACTGTTCCCATTTTTAGCAGAGGAAGAAAGAGAGAGATGCATGCAGCACTGCTCCATCACTTCTGAAGCTTCAAACTCTGCAGATGGGGAAGAGAAGTTTGAATCCAGGTCCTTACACATGGTAATTTAATAAAACTTAAATAAAACTTTAATAAAACTTTAAAATAAAAATAAATAAAATAAAATAAAACTTTAATAAAAGTTTAAAATAAAACTTTAATAAAACTTTTGTTAGTGATTTAATAATTTTTTTAAATTATAAGATTACAGGACATACACTATAAACACTGCCAAAGTTCTGTGCTCATCTAACTACTCAGATAATCACCAGAGTTCTCACAATGTCTTAGAGACAGGCTGGCTACTTTATTTTTTTCCCTTTGCAAGTTTATGTGTTTCAATTACCAATATTATGCACATGAGAAAAATCATCCAGTAGTACTATTTTATCTCTGTACTTACTTCACTAAGCATAATTATCCATTTATCCATTCTGTACATCATTATCTTAAATTGCAGCGTTGTATTCCATTGAAAATATTTCCCACAACTTCTTTACCTAATAATATTTTATTATAAATAATAACCAGATATCCCAGTGGAAAATAGTTGTGTTTCTGCCAGAGAAGGAAGCTTTTATGAAATGCGTGTGAGTGGATGTTATATGAATATATATATATATGTATGTATGTATGAATATTTGTAGTTTTGTGTGTGTTTCTATGTGAATGCTTATACTTATACATGATGTCTTGCATGCATAATAAACTAAAGTGAGGATATTTAACTGTATATGCTTGTATGCAAGTATGATTCTGTGATGGGGCTGGAACATAAAAACTGAAACACTACAGTTGTAATTTTAGTCATATAGTTAATTGTTTATAAGATCATGTCTTACTGAAAATTTTTGTTTGCACAACTAATATTCTTTCACTTACAGAGTCATAAGACTCAATTTGTCATCCTTCTGAGCAGATAAGCAGAAGGGTAAGAATGAAAATATGGTGGCAATCATTCATTCACCAATTCATGTCACATACCAACATACAAGATGGTTGCCACCAGTATTCACAGTCTCCATCCCGAGACAAGACAGTGGATTTGTCATGAGAAATACTCAACTGTTCTTCACATAGCCCAGTCAGAGCCCAAGAATGGAACAGGAGATCTAGTAGCAATAAACCAACTTGATGCTGGTCTTATTGAAAAAGAGAGGGGTTTCTTCCATGGCCACTCATACCAATAGAGGTAGAGTCCTTGCAGGCACAACAATAATAATCTCCCTTAACTCTGGAAAATAACTACTCATATAATCCAACCCCTAGATATTAGGAATGTTTGTTTGAAAATTTAAAGAGATTTACATTCCATAGAATATTAGTCTGTGATCAAAAATGATGATATTGTGTCCTCTGGGACAAACTGGATGGAACTGGAGGTGATTATGATTAGCAAAATAAGTAAAGAGATGAAAAGACAACATATGGTTTCACTCATATGTGGAATCTAGAGATCTTATTTACATGAACTTGCAAAAAAATCCAAACAAAACAGAAGCCAACAATCTGTTTCTAAGACTTGTGAGAACTATGATGGTTATCTTTTAGAGGTTGGAGGGTGAGGATATGAAACTTTGGTGGTGGGTGTGGTGTGTAACTATACATTGTAATCTTATAATCTTGTAAAAAGCTATTAATAACAAAATAAAAATTATTTTTAAAAGTTCTATAGAGAAAATATCCTATATTTTAATCAGTGAGTCAGAGGGTAACAAACCAGAGATAATTGCAGATGCTACCAAACCATCAGTCATCATCACTATGACTCATTCTTTCCACAGATTTTTTTACTGTTATACAATTCATCTTCCAAAAATATCTAGTATTGACTAACTGTATTGTCATAGCTAGACCATCTGGCTGCTCCCTTAGCCATTATTAGAAAACAGATCCAAAAGTACTCCAATCCAGTCTGGGAGTAATTGGAAACAATGCCCAGTGGAAGGAGTGTAAGAGCTCTTTATAACAAATTGTCAGCCATACTAGCAAGTTAACTAATGATCTTCAAAAGTTAAAGAGAATAAAGTTACCAAACATAAATAAAATTAAAAGACAAAAGGAAAATTAGAGAAGACAGTGACAATAAATACAATAAGACATCACTGATTGGATTGCAAACAGAAAACAAAGCAATAATAAAAGACAAAAGAATTAAGGTCAGTCTATTCAGGTGCAGGCAATGAGGGATAGGACATTGTCTACAGAGAATTTCAAAGCAGCAATAAAACTGACTACAGGCTAGTCTTTTCATTATCTTCATGCACAACATTATGTACAATAATTTTTCATTATTGTCATGCACAGCAATCCTGAATAACAGCAGTGAGAAAGCTATCCTCTTTCTCAGGGAGAAACACTCTCTTTATGCTCCCTATTTCTCATTTGTACACCAGTGGCATTGGATCTGATGGGATAGTCATTGAAGAAGAAAATGAAAGTGCCCAAAGCAAATCAAACAAAGTAAAAAAATGATATACTATCACTTTTGCTCATTAGTTTGACAAAAATTTAAATATTCATATCACACATTAGCAATGATAAGGGTAAACTGGTACATTCACAAACTCTTGACCCAGTATTTGGATCTCTGTATTTTTCTGACTGATTTTCAGGAATTCTTTTTTTTATATTTATTTATTTATTCCCTTTTGTTGCCCTTGTTGTTTTATTGTTGTAGTTATTATTGTTGTTGTTACTAATGTCATTGTTGGATAGGACAGAGAGAAATGGAGGGAGGAGAGGAAGACAAAGAAGGGGAGATGAAGACACCTGCAGACCTGCTTCACCACCTGTGAAGGGACTCCCCTGCAGGTGGGGAGCCATGGGCTCAAAACGGGATCCTTATGCCTCTCCTTAGTTTTGTGCCATGTGCGTTTAACCTGCTGCGCTACTGCCGGACTCCCATTTTCCAGGAATTCTTTGGGAAGGCATTTAGACAGAAGATATTTTCCCACCTATCTAGAAGTGGACTGTGTCTACAAAGACCAAAACAGTGCAAAGTGAAGAAACAGTTAACACTCATCTGTATAGTTGTCTTTTTACCAAAGTCAATGAATAGTCTACAAATCATACCCAAAACAGCACATGAAGCCTAACATCACACTAATTTAAAGTAAAAGCTGCAATGTTATAGTAAACACATAATTTATATTGATATAAAGCAGTTCTTGGGAAAGGAGCTGGGTTATGTTATTTTCACTGCTTGGGAGCACCCTGACACTGTAAAAATCCATACTAAATGCTATTTTTTTTTCAATTTGACTTTCATATAAAGACAAGACAAAACATCCTCTGTAGATTTCTTTCAGTTAGATACTGGGTACTGTACAGCAAACCCTAACAAAAGAACTTTTCAAAGTTAACCCAATTACCAAATAATGTGATGATAACATTAACTATCGATTGTCTTTTTGAACCCTAAGACAGCAGGAACCTCACATCTCCACTATAGAGCCTCTACTTCCCCCAGTCCTGGAACTTTAGGATAGGGCCCACTTTCCCGTATGCCTCTCCCAATCCATATCAAATAATATTGCATCTGCCGATCACAACCTAACCAACACAACAATTGCCACCTCAACATGCTTCACTTCAGACTGTGTCCAGAGACTACACATGTGGAATGACAACCCTTCAGCTTCATTACTCGGGTGAGACCTTTCCTTTCATAGTATACTCTAATTCCATCCCAGGTGGTTCACTTTCTAACAAAGCCCCAAAACCTAGATATACACCAGTTTCTGTGAGAGAGAGCATATGTTCACACATATCCATAAACTACTGCAAAATATATACCTGAAAGCAGAAGTACACTAGTTTGCAGTGAGTACCCCCCTAACACTTCCTCTCCACTATTCCAAGCATTGGGTCCATGATTGCTCAACAACTTGTTTGGCTTCATATGTTAACTCTCTTTTCAGTCACCAGGTTCCAGATGTCATCAGGATGCCGGCCAGGTTTCCCTGGACTGAAGACCCCACCAATGTGTCCTGGAGCTCAGCTTCCCCAGAGACACACCCTACTAGGGAGAGAGGCAGACTGGGAATATGGACCAACCAGTCAACGCCCATGTTCAGCGGGGAAGCAATTACAGAAGCCAGACCTTCTACCTTCTGCAACCCACAATGACCCTGGGTCCATGCTCCCAGAGGGATAGAGGATGGAAAAGCTATCAGGGGAGGGGGTGGGATATGGAGAATGGGTGGTGGGAATTGTGTGGAATTGTACCCCTCCTACCCTATGGTTTTGTTAATACTTTTGTAAATAAAAAAATAATAAAATAATAATTAAAAAAATAATAATTAAATTTAAAAAAAAAGATTTCTTTCAGTTAAAGAAAACAGGTTCTGATGTAGGTCTTTCATTACAGCAATGTGGCCTAACATGAACTTCCAAAAAGTGGTAGGTATCTACATTTCATGAATTTTTCTGACTTAAAAAAATAAAAATTCCTTACAAAAAATGAATGAATGGCCCTTTCTTGTCCTCATTCTTTCCTTCAAGGAAGCCCTAGATACAGCTCTATCTTTCTTAATAAGTCCCAGCACCAGGCTTGAAGCAGCACAGTATGCCATCAAGTATTTAGTTTAAAGACAGTGGAAGCTCCAAGATTTTTTCTAGAGAAAGGGGCTTTTAAATAGTAATCTGCATGAAAGTGAAGCAGGAGACTAGTCAACAAGTGACATTTGATTTAAGGCAACCACACTGCAAAATCAATTTATCAGGTACTCTCCAATCCATAGGGTCTAAAGTTACCACTTCTAACCAAGGATCCCCAAAGTTCTCCTTTCCCCTGTTCTGTCACTACAGAATATATGATAACACAGAATATGATAACATGGACTTTTTTCATTTTAAATAATGTATTCCTAAGTCAGAGAGTTCACCAGGTAGCTCAAATGCCTTGTCATGAACAACAACCAAGTTAAAGCTCCTACACATTACAGCACTGGAGGAAACTATAGTGTTGTGATTTTTTAAATATTTATTTATTTATTTGAGTTTTAGATACAGAGAAATTGAGAGAGAATCAATAGAAGGGAAGAGACAAAGCATAGCCTGAGCTCTGCAAGGAGGCTACTTCAAAACTGGGAAGTTCCAGTGAGAGTAGGAATTCTGGGTCAGTAGTGGGATGGGGTGCACTGGGTGGGCAGACAAGAACTTAAGAAGAGTCCTATAATGTATATTTGGGGTGGTAAACAGAGGCCAAAAAGGGAAAAAGGAAACAGAGAGATTGGCTGGGAGTTTTCTGTTTTGCTAGTTCCCAACCCCCACACCAACTACTCCTAATGGGACTCCTGGGGAGGGAATTTCTTTAGCAATTCAAATGTGTGTCATTCAAAACATATTCTTTCAAATGAGTGTCATTCAAAAGACACTGAAGGTAGCAGAATACCTGACCAATCAGGGTCTTGCCTGGGGTAAAATACCTGTGTTTTTCTTCTAAACTTGAATTTTCCTGGTAGTTACCTCTTATAATTGCTTATTTTCAGCTTGGTTTAGGAAAGAGACAAAGCTGTAGGGAGCCAATCTGTCCTGGTTCAATCTGCAGACTGACTGTTAGGGATTTTTATTTAATTTTATTCTATTATAATTATTACTTGTGCTTGTCTCTCTTCCCTCCTCTCCAACTTGAGCAAAAGTAGCCACTGCTGCTTCTTCCAATGATAGGGAATTGGGTGTGCTACACATTCTGGGAAGGACTTGTCCCTCTCTCTCTCTCTTTTCTCTACTTCTGTTTTTCTTCTTCTTCTTTTTCTTTGTTATTTTTTTCTTATTTTTTATTTCTATTTTTTTAAAATATTTATTTTATTTATTTATTTATTTATTCCCTTTTGTTGCCCTTGTTGTTTTATTGTTGTCGTTATTATTGTTGTTGTTGGATAGGACAGAGAGAAATGGAGAGAGGAGGGGAAGACAGAGAGGAGGAGAGAAAGATAGACACCTGCAGACCTGCTTCACCGCCTGTGAAGCGACTCCCCTGCAGGTGGGGAGCCGGGGGCTCGAACCGGGATCCTTATGCCGGTCCTTGTGCTTTGCGCCACCTGCGCTTAACCCGCTGCGCTACAGCCCGACTCCCATTTTTTTCTTTTTTTTAAACACCATTCCCACCACCAAAAGACTGTCCCATCCCACCCACGCACCCCTGCCCCCCAGGGGGGTGCCATCTCTTTTTCTTTCCTTAAAGCATATCCGAAAAATCTTTCCTTTCACTGCTTTTTTCTTTCTTTTTTATTCACTGACACTCGTTCATGAATTATCTTGTATAAGAAACCTGACTGAGAGTATATTCTTCTTCTTCTCTCTCCCCCTGTGTCTCTCTCCTATTTCCTTCCCTCTCTTTCTCGTCTCACTATCTCTAGAATTTATAGTTGACAGCCTATTTTTGTATTTTGTCTATTCTTAACATTCCCTGTTTCTTTTTTTTTTTTTTATCTTTTTCTTTCACTTTGCATTGTTGGTTTTTGTTTGTAGAGTGGAGGTGTTGCTTGACCATCTGGTTTTGGTTGAATTGGATTTATCTTTGCTTTGGATGCTATTGTACTTTCCATGGTTTGTAACTTCATCTGAGACTCTATTGTGGCCTATACTCACACAACACAACTGAAGAACAACAGGACAGAAAAAAACAAACCACACCAATTAAAAAAAGGTCAAATCAAAAGCAAATAAAACTGCTTGCATAATGAATGAAAACAAGACCCCAGAAGAAACTCAAAATCAGTCAGAAGCAATTATAGACAGGAGAACTATCCAAACAATAATGGAACTATTAATCACAGAAATGAGGGCAACTATTGAGGAAAGGGCTATCAGAAATAGGGAAACAACAGATGAGACCCAAACCACATGAATTTAAAAGAATGGTTAAATCAAGAGCAAATAAAACTGCTACCACAGTGAATCAAGATCCCAGAAAAAATTCCAAGTAAACCAGAATCAACTATGAATAAGGGAGATGTCCAAACAATAATTAACCTATCACAGAAATGAGGACAGCTATTGAGGAAAAGGTTATCAAAGATAAGGAAGCAACAGATGAGACCCTCAAGCAAAATACTAGCTACCTCAAGGTAATTAAAGAACAGAAAGCTGAAATAGCTGAGCAGAACAAGCTAATACCATAACTGAAGTGAAGAAGAAAATTGAGGAAAGGGAAAGCAGATTAACAGAAGCAGAAAACACCAGACAGAGGATGAATTAGAGAAAATGAAGGAGGTAAAAGAGCTAAAAAAAGAGATTGAGAGACACTGAAAACAACAACAGAGACATATGGGATGATCACAGAAGAAGTAACATTCATATAATTGGTCTACCTGAGGAAGAAAGAGAACAAAGGGGGAGAAAACAACCTACAGGAAATAATAGAGGAAAACATTCCAGCTTTGAACAACAAAAAGGACATCAAGATTCAAGAGACCAGAGAGTCCCAAACAGAATCAACCCAGACCTGAAGACAACAAGATATCTTGCAATGAAAAGAAGTAAGGATAAAGAAAGGATCCTAAAGGCTGCAAGAGAAAAACAAAAAGTCACATATAGAGGAAAACCAATAAGACCATCAGCAGATTTTTCCACTCAAACTCTAAAAGCAAGAAGAAAATGGCAAGATATATATTGAGTCCTCAACAATAAAATATTTCAGCCAAGGATACCATATCCAGCTAGACTTTCACTGAGACTAGATTGAAGGATAAAAACCTTCTCAGACAAGCAACAGTTAAAGGAGGCAACTATCATCAAGCCTGCCCTGAAGAGGTTCTAAAAGACCTCTTCTTTTACAAGAACATCACCATAATATTTGTCATATATCAGAGCAAATAAAAAACTGTTGAATAATGGCACTTCAATACATTAAATACATAATATCAATAAAAGTCAATGGCTTAAATTAACTCATTAAAAGGCACAGAGTAGAAGGATGGATCAGAAAAGACAACACAAACATATGCTGCTTGCAAGAATCCCACCTGACCCAACAAGACAAACACAGACTTAAAGTGAAAGGATGGAAAAATATCATACAGGCTAATGGGCCACAAAAAGGGGCAGGAACAGCTATTCTCTTCTATGACACAATAGACTTTAAATTAAATAAAGTAATAAAAGGTAGGCCAGGTCACTAATGATCAGAGGATCCAGCAATCAAGATTTAACAATCATTAACATTTATGCACCCAATGAAGACCCATCTAAATACAACAACATTTGCTGAAAGAGCTACAAAAATAGATCAATAGTAATACAGTAATAGTAGAAGTCTTCAACACCCCACTCACACACTTAGATCAACTAAACAGAGAATCAACAAATAAACAAGAGAATTAATCAAAGAGATGGATAGACTAGACCTCCTGGACATTTTCAGCGTTCTTCACCCCAAGACAGTACCAACAAATTCAGAAGCATTAAAATCATCCCAAGAATCTTCTCAGACTGCAGTGAAATAAAGCTAACATTAAACAACAAACAGAAAATTACTAAAAGTCACAAAATTTGGAAACTCAACAACATACTGCTTAATAACTGCTGGGTCAAAGAAATACCCATGCAGGAAATTCAAATATTTCTCAAAGTAAATGAAAATGAAGACATGAACTATCAGAATATATGGGATATAGCTAATACAGCTAAAGCAGTACTTAGAGGGAAACTCATAGCCATACAAGCGCACATTAGAAAACAAGAAAAAGCTTAAGTAAATGACCTTACTGCATGACTTAAAGACTTAGAAGAAGAGGAACAAAGGAATCCTAAACCATTGAGATGAATTGAAATCACCAAAATTAGAGTGGAAATAAACATTGAAAATAAGAGAACCATACAAAAGATGAATGAAGCCAAATGTTGTTTCTTTAAAAAATTAAGAAAAATTGACAAAGCGTTATCAGAACTCACTAAAAAAAAGGGAAAAGACTCAACTCAATTGAATTGTAAACAATAGAGGGGATATCACAACAGACACCAGAGAAATTTTTAAAAAATCATTCAAAACTGCTATGAACAACCATATGGTCACAAGCTAGAGAATCAGGAAGAAATGGAAGAATTTCTAGAAATGTATACCCTTCTAAACCAGAAATGTATACCCTTCTGAACCAGAAAGAACTACAGAACATAAATGCACCAATCACAGACAGAGAAATTGAGACAGCTATTAAGAATTTTCCCAACAACAAAAGTCTAGGACCAGATGGCTTTACAAATGAATTCTACAAAACCTTCAGTTAATACCTATACTTTTAAAGCTCTTCCAAAAGGTCAAAGAAACAGGAACACTCCCTCTACCTTCTGTGACGTCAACATCACCCTGATAACAAAAGCAGACAGGGACCCAACACAAAACACAAAAGGAAAAGTAGGGACCAATATCTCTGATGAACATAGATGCTAAAATGTTAAACAAGATCCTAGCCAGCTTAACCCACTGCGCTACTGCCCAGCTCCCAAAATAAAATATCTTTTTGGGAGTCGGGCAGTAGTGCAGCAGGTTAAGTGCACATGGCTTGAAGCACAGGTATGGGCGTAAGGAACCCAGTTTGAGCCCTCAGCTCCATACCCTAGCCCCCAGCAGAATATCAAAAAGATTGTTCATCACGACCAAGTAGGATTTATCCCAGGAATGCAAGGCTGGTTCAATATACATGTCAATCAATGTTATTCACCACATCAGTAAAAGCAAAACCAAAAAGCACATGATTATGTCAATAGATGCAGAGAAAGCCTTTGACAAAATCCAACAACCATTCATGCTCAAAACAGTACAAAAAAATGGGAAAAGGGGGAAATTCCTCAAGATAGTGGAGTCCATATACAACAAAGCTGCAGCCAACATTATATTCAATGGACAGAAGCTGAAGCATTCCCTCTCAGATCAGGGACTACATAGGGCTGTCCATTCCCACCATTCGACATAGTACTAGACATTCTTGCCATAGCAATCAGACAAGAGAAAAAAAAAATCAAAGGACTACAGATTGGAAGGGAAGAAGTCAAAGCCTCACTCTTTGCAGACAATATGATAATATACATAGAAAGACCTAAATAATCCAGCAGAAAGCTACTGGAAGTTATTAGGCAATATAGCAAGGTGTCAGGGTACAAAATCAATGTGCAAAAATTAGTGGCATTTCTTTATGCAAACACTAAGTCCAAAGAAGAGGACATCCAGAAATAGCTCCCATTCACGTTCACAACAAAATCAATAAAATATCTGGGAATAAACCTGACCAAAAAAGTAAAAGACTTGTATACAGAAAACTATGAGTTGCTATTCAAAGAATTAGAAAATGATACCAAGAAAAGGAAAGATATGCCATACTCAAGGATTGGAAAAATTAATATCATCAAAATGATATTCTCCCCAGATCTGTATACAAATTTAATGTGATACCCATCAAAGTCCCACCAAATTTCTTCAAGAGAACAGAACAAAAATTACAATCATTTATCTAGAACCAGAAAACACCTAGAAGCACCAAAACCATCTTGAGGAAAAGAAACAGAAATGAAAGCATCACACGCCCAGCTCTCAAACTATATTATATGGCCATCATCATCAAAACAGCCTGGTACTGGAATAAAAATAGGCACACAGACCAGTGGAACAGAACTAAACCCCCACACCTATGGACATCTAATCTTTGATAAGAGGCCCATAGTATTAAATGGAGGAAAAGCCTCTTTTCAATAAATGCTGCTGAGAAAACTGGGTTGAAAAATGCAGAAGAATGAAACTGAACCACTTTATCTCACCAGAAACAAAAATCAACTCCAAATGGATCAAGGATCTGGATGTTAGACCAGAAACTATCAAATACTTAGAGGAAAACATTGGTAGAACACTTTCCCACCTAAACCTTAAGGACATCTTTAATGATACAAATCTAATTACAAGGAACTAAAACAAATCAATGGGACTACATCAAATTGTAATGCTTCTACACAGCAAAAGAAACCATCACACAAATAAAGAGAACCCTCACAGGATGGGAGAAGATCTTCACATGCCACACATCAGACAAGAGGATAATAACCAAAATATATTTAAAAATTCATCGAACTTAACAACAAAAAAACCAAATGATCCCATCCAAAAAATGTGCAGATGATATGAACAGAATATTCACTACAGAAGAGATCCAAAAGGCTAACAAACATATGAAAATTTGCTCCAGGTAACTGATTGTCAGAGAAATTTAAATAAAGACAACATTGGATATCACCTCACCCCTGTGTGAATGTCATACATCAAAAAGGACAGCAGCAAAAAATTTTGGAGAGGTTGTGCAGACAAGGGAACCCTCCTACATTGCTGGTGGGAATGTAAATTGGTTCAACCTCTGTGAAGCAGTCTGGAGAAATCTCACAAGGCTATAAATAGACCTCCTATATGACCCAATAATTTCTCTCAATTTATGGATACATGTGCATATGGGATGATTTCATTCACAGGCAGAAGTTGAAAAACAAGACCAGAAAAGAAAACACTAAACAGAACCTGGACTGGAGTGGGTGTATTACACCAAAGTAAAAGAATCTGTGATGGGTGGTGGAGGAGAGTACAGGCCCTAGAAAAGGATGACAGAGGACCTGTTGGGGGCTGTATTGTTATGTGGAAAACTGAGAAATGTTATGCATGAAAAAAATACTGTACTTGCCATTGAATGTAAAACAGTAATCCCCCAATAAAGAAAAAGAAAAGAAAAACTATATGCCACCAAACTAGAGAACCAGGAAGAAATGGATGAGTTCCTAGACACCTACAAACTACCAAAATTAAACAGGGAAAGGCAGGCGAACATCATAGTTGTATTTTTCAAGTTCTGTCTGTGAGTGAGATCATCCCATATTCATTCTTCTCTTTCTGACTTATCTCACTTAAGATCATTCCTTCAAGCTCCATCCAAGATGGGGTGAAGAAATGAAATCACCATTTTACATATCTGAGTAGTATTCCATTTTGTATATATACCACCACTTTCTCAGCCACTCATCTGTTCTTGGACACCTGGGTGGCATTCAGGTTTTTGGCTATTATAATTGTGTCACCAAGAACATAGTTATACACTTCTTTTCAAATAGGTGTGCTGGGTTTCTTAGGATATATCCCCAGGAGAATTGCAGGATCATAAGGGGAAGGTCCATTTCTAACCTTCTGAGAGTTCTCCAGAATGTTCCCCACAGGGGTTGGAGCAATTGACATTTCACCAGCAGTGCAGGAGGGTTCCTTTGTCCCTACAACCTCTCCAGCATTTGTTGCTGCTTCCTTTTCTGATGTATGACATTCCCACAGGGGTGAAGTGGTATCTCTCATTGTTGTCTTTATTTGCATTTCTCTAACAAGCAATGACTTGGAACATTTTTTTTCATTGTTTATTGGCCTTTCATATCTCTTCTTTGGTAAATATTCTGTACATATCCTCTCCCTATTTTTAAATGGGGTTATTTGTTTTTTTGTTTCTGAGTTTGGTGAGCTCTTTATATGTTTTGATTATTAGCCTGTCGTCTGATATATGGCATGTAAAGATCTGCTTGAGTGGTGGTTTCTTTTGTGGTGCAGAAACTTTTTAATTTAATGTAGTCACACAGGTTTATTTTTGTTTCAGTCTTCTTTGTAATGGATTTGTACCATTGAATATGCCTTTAAAATTTATATGGAAAAGTGTTCTGCCAATATTTTCTTCTAAGTATTTTTTTAATATTTTTAATTTTTTTTTTCCTCCAGGGTTATTGCTGGGCTCGATGCCTGCACCATGAATCCACTGCTCCTGGAGGCCATTTTTCCTCCTTTTGTTGCCCTTCTTGTTGTAGCCTCCTTGTGGTTATTATTATTACCATTGTTGATGTTGTTTGTTGTTGGACAGGACAGAGAGAAATGGAGAGAGGAGGGGAAGACAGAGAGGGGGAGAGAAAGATAGACACTTGCAGACATGCTTAATGGCCTGTGAAGCAACTCCCCTGCAGGTGGGGAGCCGGGGGCTCGAACTAGGATCCTTACTGCAGTCCCTGCACTTTGTGCCACGTGTCCTTAACCCACTGCGCCACCGCCCAATCCCCTATTTTTAATTTTTTATTATCTTTATTTATTGGATAGAGATAGCCAGAGATCAAGAGGGGTGGGGGAAATAAAGAGGGAGCGAGACAGAGAGACACCTGCAGACATGCTTCACCACTGTGAAGCTCTCCCCCCCTGCAGGTGGGGACCAGGGGTTCAAAGCTGGGCCCTTGTGCACTGTAATGTGTGTGCTTCACCAGGTGTGCCTCCACATGTCCCCCCTTCTAAGTATTTAACAGTTTCTGGTCTAGCATCCATGTCCTTGATCCATTTGGAGTTTTCTTTTATGTTTGGTGAAATATATTGGCTCAGTTTCATTTTTCTAAATGTTTCAACCCAATTTTTCCAACACCATTTGTTGAAGAAACCCTCCTTTCCACATTTAATAATCTGAGCACCGTTGTCAAAGATTAGATGTCCATAGGTTTATTTCTGGATTCTCAATTCTATTCTACTGGTTAGCATGTCTGTTTATGGTCCAGTACCAAGCAGTTTTGATTATAAAGGCCCTATAATACAGTTTGAGATCTTGGAGTGTGATGCTTCCAGTTCTGTTCTTTCTTATGTATATTAAACCAACCTGGCATCCCACTTGGTCATGATGAACAATATTTTTAATATATTGCTATATCCTGTTGGCTATTTTTTTCAGTATTTTAGCATATGTTCATCAGAGATATTGGTCTTATAAAAGTTTTCCTTTTTTGTTGTGTTCCTATCTGCTTTTGATATCATGGTGGTGCTGGCTTCATAGAAGGTGGAAGGAGTCTTCAGTCTTTCAGAAGAGTTTTAAAGTATTCTTGAATATTTTGTAGAACTCATCTGTAAAGCCATCTAGTCCAGGACTTTTATTGCTGGGAAGGTTCTTAATAAGTTTTTCAATTTCTTTATCTGTGATTGGTCCGTTTATGTTTTGTAGTTCTTCTTGGTTAAGTTTTGGAAGGTTATATGTTTCTAGGAATTCTTCCATTTTTTTCCAGGTTCTCTAGCTTGGTGTTATATAGATGTCTGTATAAGCTTCACATGATATTTTGAATTTTTGTGTTGTCTGTTGTGATATCTCCCTTATCATTTACAATTCTATTTATTTGAGTCCCCCCTCCCCCCCTTTTTTTTTAGTGAGTCTGGCTAAGGGTTTGTCAATTTTGTTTATTTTTTCAAAGAACCAACATTTGGCTTCATTGATCTTTTGTGTGGTTCTCTTATTTTTGATGATATTTATTTCTCCCTTAGCTTTAGTTATTTCAGTCTTTCTGGTTCCTTGAGGGCTTCCTCTTCTTTTAAGTCTAAATAAACTTAAGATATAGAGGGAAAAATCAAGTTAAGGAAACAAAGTGTCCACCCCACCCAAACTGTGGCTTGCTTGGTACTATCTGTAGCTAAGATTCAGTAAGGCAGTTATATGGCTCCCCACCGAGTTCTGACAAAAGGATCAGCCTTGGAATCTTGCTTGATAAATCTAACTCCACAGGTGGGCGTCCTTGTCTCTGCCCTATTTCCCCAAGTAGGCCACCTCTGGCCTGAGAAATGGGTTTAGGGTTTAGGTGGAAGACTCATGGTTTGATTTTCCTTTGTTCTTTTCAGCTTCCTTCTGCCAATTTATAGATATGTTCTAATATTCTACCTTGCAGGCTAGGGGTATGGATCAACCTGTCAATGTCCATGTCCAACTGAGAAGCAATTACAGAAGTTAGACATTCCAACTGCTGTACTCCATAGAGATTTTTGGTCCATACTCCCAGAGAGATAAAGAATAGGGAAACTTCCAATAGAGGGGAGGGTATATGGAACTCTGGTGGTGGGAATTGTATGGAAGTGTACCCCTCTTATCCCACAATCTTGTCTATCATTATAAAATCACTAATAAAAAGGGAAGAAAGAAAGAGAGGAAGGAAGGAAGGAAGAAGGAAGGAAGGAAGGAAGGAAGGAAGGAAGGAAGGAAGGAAGGAAGGAAGGGAGGAAGGAAGAAAGGACTGGGAGTATGGATCAACCTGTCAATGTCCCTGTTCAGCAGAGAAGCAATTATAGAAGCCAGACCTTCCACCTTATGTACCCCATAAAGATGTTTGGTCTATACTCCCAAAAGGATAAATAATAGCTTCCAATGGAGGGGATGGGATATAGAACTCTGATGATGGGAAATGTATACATTGTATACCTCTTATCCCACAATCTTGTGGATCATTATTGCATCACTAATAATAATAAAAAATCAAGTGGTCCAGGAGGTGGCACAGTGGATAAAGCATTGGATTCTCAAACATGAGGTCCTGAGTTCCATCTCCAGCAGCACATGTACCAGAGTGATGTCTAGTTCTTTCTCTCCTCCTATCTTTCTCATGAATAAATAAATAAGTTCTTCTAAAAAATTGAAAAAATAATAAATAAATAATATTCCACTGTGGTTGCTCTTCATCCCATCTTCTATAGTTTATCTCCTACTGGCCCAGAAATCCTACTCCCACTTGGAATTCCCAGGACTTTGATCAGTTTTTTTGTGGAGAATCTGTCTAGCTGCTGCCTTCAAGCTTCCATCTTGACTCCTGTCCATCTTTGATTTATCAAAGTACAATGAACACTATCATCTTTACCACTTCCTGGACATTTTAACTCTATCTAATCCATTTATGCATTCCTCTAATTAATCTTGCAATTTATAATCTCTCTCATAGACTATATTAAAGTTATTTTGAAACCAATTCCAGAGTTCTTATTTTTTGTCATTTAATATTCAGGTTTAGATATTCCATTTGATTTTTTCTATTTCCTTGTCAAATTGATACTGTAGTTCTTCATCATTATTAAAACTCTCTAACACAAAAATATTAGATTTTTTTTTCCCCTCCAGGGTTATTGCTGGGCTCAGTGCCTGCACCATGAATCCACCGCTCCTAGAGGCCATTTTTCCCCCTTTTGTTGCCCTTCTTGTTGTAGCCTCCTTGTGGTTATTATTATTGCCATTGTTGATGCTGTTCATTGTTGGACAGGACAGAGAGAAATGGAGAGAGGAGGGGAAGACAGAGAGGGGGAGAGAAAGATAGACACCTGCAGACATGCTTCACTGCCTGTGAAGCGATTCCCCTGCAGGTGGGGAGCCGGGGGCTCGAACCGGGCTCCTTACGCCGGTCCTTGCACTTTGTGTCACATGCGTTTAACCCACTGCGCCACTGCCCAATCCGCAATATTAAATATTTTAACATATTAGCTTAATAACTACAGTATATGGATCTCTCCTTTTTTTCTTTTGTCATCACTAGGGCTTCACTACTCCAAGTTGACTTTTCCAAATAGATACCTACCATATCACTAAAGATTCCACCAATGCAATAGCTGCCAAGTTCAAATCTAGTTTATGTCTTGGTTTGAAGACTAAGCAGGTGCACTCTCCCAGTAAGATTCTTGTCAACATATATAAATTTCACGAAGGTTTCCCCCCTTGGTTTTTACCAATGTACCTTGAGGTATACTAGATAAGTTTTTGTTCAATGGCAAATTCCTGAGATATTTTAAAGTTCTTCATAGTGTTATCTTCTTGAAGAGAGTCTGTTTTTGCTTTCCAATATGATTTAATGTGCTGCAGATTATAAGTGGAAGCCACTTAAAGTCAGGTTTGTTTCTTTATAATGAGTAGTCTATTTTATATGGTATATAATCTTTGAGGATCTCAAACTAAAGCCTGGAGTGTTTTCTAGGGCCCTAATTTTTGTTTGTTTATTTGTTTTTTGTTCCCTGTAGTTCATAAAACTGTAGGCATTTTTGTTTAATTTCTCAGCCTCTCAATAACTGCTAGAATATATGCACATAAATTTAACATTTTATTGGGGGTTACTGATTGGGGGTTACAGTTGTTGACATCTGGGTACACTTTCTCATTTCCTCATGATAGGTGTCTGTAGAACAGTCTCACCCCCAAACCTAGGTCCTTTAGCCTCAGGACCATAAGACCCTCTCTGCCTCCTCTCTTTCCCTCCTCCATTGGACTTTTTTGCTTTGGTGTAATACATCACACCCAGTCCAAATTCCCATTGTGTTTTCCCTTTCTGTCCTTGTTTCTTAAGTTTCACCTATAAGTGAGATCACCTAGTACTTATTCTTTCCTTTTTGGTTTATCTCACTTAACATGATGGTTTCAAGTTTCATCCAACAGCATGAATATAATTAAGCACCTTGTATGTGAAGAAAAAAGTTTAAAATTAGTTCACTTCTCTTTTTTTACTTTTTCTTATAGACACTGACCCTTTCTTATGTCTGCTTCTTATATAGCTTTCAATGCCTTCAGACAGATAGCTTATGTATTTTGCCTAGCTTTTCTGGTCCTTATAGGTATGATTATCCTCCAACAAGTGACTTCACCAGAAACAGAATTCTCACCCACTTTATATTTTGAACTTTATCTTCATCATATTGAAATTCTAAATTCATTCTATTTCCTTTGAGCTCTAAAATTAAAACTACCCCCTATGGTGCTGACTCCTTGGACTTTGTTTAAGCTAATGTTTTATCTGTATTATTATCTAGTATAACAAAAATATAAAAGATCAAACACAGTGAAAACCAAGCAAATTATCTCTTCTGCCAAAGAGTGTGAGATCACAACTGGTCTAGCAAGAAAATGCACTGTGATAAATTAATAATGCCCACCCTAAGGAAGAGGAATGCTGATAGCTTATATACCAAGTATTTATCAGATACAGAGATGATCTACAAAAGGATTCAGCTCTTTGAAGCCACTCAAATTTTAAGAGATCGAGATAGCTATTAACTGCCTCTCTCAAGGTGAACAAAGATTTGATAATATGACAGATAAACATCCCCAAAATTAAATGACTCACAAAAACCAAGTCCCAGTGACTCATTCCCATCACTTTGCATCCAAGTTTAAGCTTGGATTTTGAAAAGGAGTCACATGTTGATTGTCTTGGTCTGCTTGAACTGCTTCAACACAGACTGAGTGGTTTATGGACAGAATTTATTCCATTCAGTTCAAAGGGCTAGGAAATCCAAAACCAAGATAATTAGATTGATCCGTTGTCTAATGTGAGCCCTCTTTCTGGTTTATTAAAAAGTCTAATTTTTCACTGTGTTGAAGGGGCAAAATAAAACCTCTAGCCTCTCTTTTATAAAGACACTTATCCCATTTACAAGGACTCCAAAATCGTCTTATGAATAGAGTTTGGCAAACCAAGATGGAGTCTGTTAAGGTAATTTGTGCATGATCTGTCAGTCATAGTCCTGTAGGGGAAATAGACTTCTCTCCTCAAGGGAAAAGGCAAACAGTTGCATTTAGTAAACATTTTAAAGTTGCCCCCATGAACCCCTGATATAGTCAGCAAACACTAGACATGATGAGTATGACAACTACCCAAAGACAAGTTGAGAGAAAGAACCAAGGCCTTGTTATCAACGGACACCTGCATACATTGCAGGTCTTCCTCCCTCTCCATCTCCCACCCCAAATTTTCAAATACACCCATAATATCCGTATATTATAGAATATATCCTATATTATGGAATCAGTTTCTTGTGTTTGGCCCTCTTCTCCCTTTGAAAAGTATGTGTTTTTTTTTTTTCCAATCTTTCATTTGCCTCGTTTTCACTGTCTTGAGCAATCCTACATATCAATACTTAACATCAGTGATCTAATCACTCCCAATGGTTCCACTTTCTAACACCAACACAACAGGGGGTTAAAATTTCAACACGGGAATTTCAGGACACAAACTTAGCTGGGAGGAAACAGACCATATTTGTTGACCATATTTTGTAAACCTTACTATAGGAGCACTGTTTGCCAAGAGCTAGCGTTCATCTGTCAGAATGCTAACAATGAGAACTGGCTAGGAGAAAAGCCAATAAAAAGATATCAAAAGAACACAAATCTGCCACCTGTTAAAATTGGTTAGATATTCATTAACTGGATTCCAAGAAAGGATTTTAGAGTCAGTCATTTTCATAAGCTTTTCCGCAGTAAGAGTTACAAGAGGGAAGGGGCTCCTGTGGTCCGACTTGGGGCTTCAAGCTGTTACCAGATGAGTCTCCAAGGAATTAGATAGCTGAGTACTAAAACGCTGGTTTTAAACCTGTGGCTTCTCTTCTTCACGTTTCCAATCACACAACAGATTCCCAGTGCCTATACTCTGAAACTATCTACAAGAAAGGACAGAGAAGCTGTTGCCACCGTGCTGATAATAGGCTTGTGCTGATTGTCTCTTCACCAGCCTCCCTTGCCAAATAATTTGCTTTGAATCAGCAATTTGCTTTCCTGTCTGCCCAAACCTAGTCTCTGCACTGCCACCAGCTTCGGCACAGAGAGACCAGGAGCGCCACCTACTGGAAATATATTTCTACTTCAATCCGGGACCTACTGATCATCCAGCAATGGAAAGGAAAAATACCTTTGTGCAAGGATTAAGTAGGCCCGTTGGTCTGTCAAGGTTAGTGTTTGTTTACCACTATTAGACTGAAAAGTCTCAAGGAAGTTTACTCTGTGATAAGCAAACGAAAACAAATTGCAATTGAGATCCAGGCTACATACCACATAAGTGACAAGGTATCAAATTAGCAAAAGCAGCATGGAACACAGGATACAGTTAAACGCTTACCTTGTACGGAACTTCTCATGAGGCACTAGGTATACATACACGTGTGAACGTTCTATACTAGAAAAACAAAAGGAAGTTGATAAGCCTTTACCTGAATTCACAGTCAATAGTACTCAGGTAACCCTATAATTTATTTCACGGGGACCATGAATCCAAGAATGAAATTTTAGGCAAATGAATTTTCTACTTCCTTAAAACTGAGATTAAGAAGTTGTGATATTTTTTAATGCTGGATTTTGTTGTTATTGTCTGGTGTTTTTGTTTATTTGCTTGATTGTTTTTGTTTTTGGTCACCAATTAATAAATAGCACACTTGGTATTTTGTTCTCAAACTAGATGTTTTACTCTTGTCAGTATAATCTTCAAAGCACTAACCCTTTTCCTGTATTCACAAATTCCATGTGTGTGGGAGTCCGGCGGTAGCACAGCAGGTTAAGTGCACATGGCACAAAGTGCAAGGACTGGCAGAAGGATCCCAGTTTGAGCCCCCTGCTCCCCACCTGCAAGGGAGTCGCTTCACAGGCGGTGAAGCAGGTCTGCAGGTGTCTATCTTTCCCTCTTTCTGTCTTCCCCTTCTCTCTCCATTTCTCTCTGTCCTATCTAACAATGACAACATCAATAACAACAATAATAAAGTTAAAAAAAAATCCCATGTGTGTGCTAAAAGAACATTCGTCTCTTATTTATTTATTTATTTTTTGCTAATAGAAATTTCTGGCAATGACCAGTGGCCTATTTTTTTCATTGTTTTTGATGATTAATAATGTCAGAAAAATTACTTAAACTATATATATAGTTACATACATAATTTAGTAAATAGAAACCTTACTAAATCAAGATGATTTTGTCACACTGCAGCAAAATGTGAACACCTTAAGGAGATCCTTTCAATACTGAGTGAAACACCTTTTGTTTCAGATTCTTGATGAGAAGCCATACCAGCATATTCTAGTAGACTGTGCAGATGTTCTTACTCCTTTGAGAGGAAACCAGATGAGAGGAAATAGGCAAAGAAGTGTCATTCATGTTAAATGCAAGTTTATAGATGTAAAGCAGAATGCAGTAT
Organism: Erinaceus europaeus; assembly: GCF_950295315.1. Classification (NCBI taxonomy): domain Eukaryota; kingdom Metazoa; phylum Chordata; class Mammalia; order Eulipotyphla; family Erinaceidae; genus Erinaceus; species Erinaceus europaeus. The sequence goes on along the minus strand of NW_026648022.1, from coordinate 7,506 downwards.
TCACAAACTAATCTAAAACTTCTCAAACTGCTACTCTGTGGATTGTATCGGAGTTGCTGATATGGTATCTAGTATTTTACTTGATTTTATTTTTATCTACAGTCTAAATGGGCAATAATTTGAATATACATTAATTATTTTTAAATTTATTTTAAGCACTTTGGGGGGGGCTAATGGTTTACAGTACAGATGTTCACACCAATAAGTGTCTGCAAAAATGCTCTCATCCCCAACTTAGGTCCTTTTCCACCATCATGTACCAGGACCCTCAGGTCACCTATATTCCTTCTTTTCTCCACCTTCCCCAGAGTCATTTGCTTTGGCAGAATGTGACTCAATGAGAGAGCATGGACTTTACATGTATGATGACAAAGTTCAAACCATAATGACCCCCCAGAGATAAAAAAAAGAAAGAAAAAAAAAAGGGAATTTGCTCTACCAACTTTCACTAATTGGACTTCAGTTTACCCTTCAAATGAAAAAGGCACTAATTCCTCTTCCACATAATATCCTAGGTAATTTGAATAAAGAAGGTACACAGCAATGCAAAAACCAGATCTTGTTGGGCACAAGACTGTTTACTTCCTTGAGAACCAAATGTCAGGCAAAAACTGGAAGGAACTAACAAAGATCCAACATGGTGACTGAACTGTCCTCCTAGATAGTCATCCTGATCGTTCAAATTACCTCATACAACATAATTTTTACTTCTCTGGTTTCCCAATTCCTCTAATATGATATAATTATTTGGACTGTGTCCCTCTGAAATGTACTAGCCATATCCCAACAACCATATCCTTGATATGGATCCACTAGTGCAATGTCGAAAGCTAAGAACAGTGACTATATTCTAGATCAGCAGTGCTCACTCAATACAACTTTCAAGAATGATAGAAATATTCCTATTTTAATGGAAATGTTCTACACAAGGGTTCCAATTCAGTAAACAGAAGGTGCCTATGGCTATTGTTCTTGAAATGTAGTTACTAAAAATAAGGAACCAAATTTATATTTATTTTATTTTACAATAGCCACCAGTGCTAAGTGAATGCATAGTAGAAAGTATAGTTTGGGTTCTATATTTCTGCATCATATTGATCCAGATTTACTTGAATGCTCTCAGTGTATCATCACCATCCTATAATTTGTATTTGACTCTTAGGATTCATGCACATATTTTACATTGATGTTTGACAGATGCCACTTGGTGGTTATTCCAGTCTACTAAGAATATTTCCAATCTGATTCTATTCCCCAAAGAATTTAGGATGCTTTATATGTAACTTGTAAATTGGCCAACTTACATACATACTTACTGTATTTTTACATAATAGTTTGGCCAATGATATAATAGTAATATATGTTCCTGACATTTATTTCTGAGAATTTATTACATCCCAGAAACAGTGCTAGATACCTTAGTGTTTTGTATGCATTTCCTCATCTAAACTCAGGATTCCACAGTCCACCTTCACCTACTGACTAGGCTGCTTCATCCATGAGGAAGCACTAATATAAAAAGAGGCACACAAACATGCACAGAGAAAGAGAGAGAACAGCACTGAAAACTATTTTCCACTGAGATATGAGGCATTAACCTACATTTTGCATACCACCATTTAATCACAACAGTCCTTGCATCCAAAACAATGTTATTTATAATGTTCATAAGAATTTCATGAAAGTCCTTGTTACAGCACATAGTCACAATGTGGTAAACACTCCTTTGAACTACCTGGCTAACAGCCTTTTCAGAAATATAATTAGATCACGGTTGGCAAGATTATCTCACCTAGGAAGATACGTGTTTACCATGCATGCTACCTAGGGTTGGTCCTGGTCTCCATGACACTGCAGGAAGCTTCTGTGTGTGTTGAGGCAGGTTAGGTTAGGTCAAAATAGAGCACTCATTCATTTGCCATATCAATGCAAAACCAGAAGATCTTGTTGGGCACAAGGATGTTTACTTCCTTGAGAACCAAATATCAAGCAAGCACTGGAAGGAACTAGCAAAGATCCATGATGGTGACTGAAATGTCCCCTATATGACCATGAGTCTCATTATAGCACTACTGTAATAAAATGTCTGTACAAGTTGGGAGGGGTTCCACTATGCTCCCCCATGTTAAGACAGTTCCAAAAGCAGCAATATTGTCAGGAGAAAAAATAAAAAGGTTCTTGAATTCTTGGAAAACTCTACCTTTTCAAATTCTCTCCTATTTCAACTATTAAATAAATCATTAATATGTTTTTTTTTAGATCCCCCTCTTATCCTAGACAAAACCTTTGTACTTTGCCATACCCTTATACACACCAATGGACAAGGGATAATTCATCACAGAATCTGCCCACACTCTGAGTATTTAACTTTTGGCTCCTGCCCTTTCCAATAAATCAAACTAGCACAATTTCTCCTCAGAACTCCCTGCACTCCTTTTCAGTCATTATTTTCACCTTTAATTCTCCCCTAACCCCCTGCCCAATAAAGCTGATATGTCACTTACTGGTATCTTGGTCTCTGAATTCTTTCTGGACAAGAACCTGCACCTGGGTTTCAGACAAATTATCTCTCACCTCCCAGGACCTCATCCTCCACCTGAACCCAAGTCAGACAACAGTGCTGTTCTCTCTCTATTTCTCTCCCTGTCTCTGTCTTTCTTTTTAGCTGAAAAAGTCATTCCAAAGTGAAGAAATTCTAGTGATGACAACAAGAAAAAAGATGGAAGAGGAGGAAGAGAAATCCGCAGGCTACATTCCAGAAGTACACCGCACCACAGATTCTAGTAGGAAAAGTTTGCTGTGAACTATCTTAGAGTACTGGAATCAAAAAAGGTGGTCACAACAGTCACAGAAACAGCATTGTCCCAGGAAACAAATGAAGGACCCAGCACTGCTTTTGTGAACTTGTTCAGGCAAGCTAAGTAGAGAGCAAGGTCTGACCAGCCAGCAGCTTCTGGTCCTTGGAGAGTGTCTGCAGAGTGAATTGTGGGCAGGGCTAAAGAGTGTAGTGAACTGCTGGTGGCTACCTGAGACCTGGTAAACAAACTTTCCTGAGAATAAAGTCTCTTGCCAAGCCTACCCTAGTCTTGCCTACCAGTATTGTACCTAGATTGAGTCTAAAATGAGAGCAATAGGAGCGAGAGATAACATAGAAACAGCTCTAGTGGCAGTGAGAAAGGAGTGGGTTACAACCCTGAGCAGGGGTCCTTCGAAGGGAGAACCTATCTTCAGGCCAGTCTTACTGCTGAGTTGGAGCACAGTGCTAATGTGCGTGGCCTTCCCTTGACTAGTCCTGAACTACAGAGCAGGCGAGAGGCAACCTGGTATGTTGTTTGTCTACTCAACCAGATAGCCTCACCCTCAACTCAGGTCTGTAGCTCCACCCACTATAGCAGACATTTGTAAAGACAGGTACTTTGGGAGTTTGGGGAAGTGCCCTCAATTGCTTGCCTCCCACAAGACCTCTACACAATAGCACCACTACTAAGCATTGAGTGTGTGCATGTGTGTACACTCACATTTGCTTTTTAAAAAATTTTAAGATTTTAATTTATGAATACATATGTACCAAATAAAAATACATTTATTGCTTTGTGAGTTATCTTTTTTTCTCTTTGTCTGACTTTGAGAGTATGTACATGTTCTGTGCATCTGTTTATTCTTTTTGTGCATCTGTTTATTCTTTCTCTGTGTTTTTTTTTAATTGTTCTTCTGTTTGTCTGTTGTTTTTTTCTCTACAATTTGAGCACAGGAAACTCATCTGTTTTTGTAGCAGATATCAATGCCTTACAAGATTATCTACAAGAGGCAGGGGTGTCACTGTCCAAAGCAATAATACCACTCACTCCACACACATCACAAGGTTGCTAGCTTCAGTGTCAGTAAACTCAAAGGTATTGAAATCATTTCAAGAATTTTCTTAGACCACAATGAAATTAAACTAACATTCAGCAACAAACAGAAAATTAGAAAAATCTCAAAACATGGAAACTCAACAGTACACTGCTTAACAACTACTGAGCCAGAGAGGAGATTAAGGAAGAAAGCAAAATGCTCCTGGAAACAAACAGATTTGAGCTACCAGAATATATGGAACTAATGCAGTGCTTAAAGAGAAAAATCATAGTCATAGAGGCACACATTAGGAAATTAGCAAAACAACTTGACTGCAAACCTCAAGGAGTTAGAAAAAGGACAAAGGAAACTTAAAGCAAGCAAAAGGAGTGAAATTATAAAAATTAGGGCAGAAAAAAATAACATCAAAAATAAAAAAAACATACAAAAGATCAATGAAACTAAGTGCTGATTTTTTGAAAGGGTGAACAAAATGAACAAATCCTTGACCAGACATGCATACTAAAAAGAATAGGGAGAAGATTTAACTAAATATGATTGTAAATAGACGATACTACAACAGATACTGCAGAAACTGGGGCTGTATCCTAAGCAAACAAAGATACTTATCCAAAGAGATTTCTACTCATAGCAGAACAATTTGTAATAGCCAAAACCTGGAAGCAATCCAGCTATCCAACAAGAGATGAGTGGCAGAGTAAGTTGTGCTATATATATATATATACATATACAATGGAATACTACTCAGCTATTAAACATGATGAAGTTGACTTCTTCACCCTATCTTAGATGGGTGAAGGAATCACTTTAACTGAGATAAGCCAAACAGAGAAGAATGAATATGAGATGATCTCACTGATGAACAGAAGTTGAGAAACAATAGCAGAAAGGGGAAACACAAAATAAAGCCTGAGGAAGTTGAGGGAAATACAAAGTAAAGCCTGAGGAAGCGCAAGGACCAGCATAAGGATCCAGGTTCCAGCCCCCGGCTCCCCACCTGCAGGGAGTCACTTCACAAGTGGTGAAGCAAGTCTGCAAGTGTCTATCTTTCTCTCCCCCTCTGTCTACCTCTCTCCATTTCTCTCTGTCCTAGCTAACAACGATGACATCAATAACAACAACAATAATAACTACAACAACAACAAAAAAGAAAAAAACAAGGGCAGCAAAAAAGAAAATAAATAAATATTTAAAAAAAAACTTTAAAAAAAGTAAAGCCTGACCTGGTTTTGGTATATTGTGCAAAAGCAAAGGACTCTCCAAGAGAAAGACAGGGAGAAGGCTGAGAATAAGGGGACCTTTGAGGTCCTGGTATAAGATGATGGAAAAGAACCTAAGTTGGGTGTGAGAGTGTTTTGCAGACAGACTACTTATCATGGCAAGATGAGAAATTATCCCATGTGCCAACAATTGTACTATAATTATTAATGCCCCAATTAAAATGATATAGAAAGCATTTAAAATGAAGAAAAAGGAAAAGGAGGGGGAAAAGAAGAATGAGGAGAAGGAAGAGAAGAAGCAAAAGGAGAAGAAAGAAATAGAATAAGATCAATTTACCTTGATTGATTTTTAAACTCATACTGACTCATAGAAACATTTCATACTTAATCTGCATACAGCAATTCATTTCACTAGGTCAAAGGCACCTTTCCATGTCCATCAATACATATGTAAAAACTAAGATATTAATGAAGCTTTTGTTTCAGTAAGCCTTCTAGCTTGCCATACTGTGTAGTGAGATGATATTTAAAGTTTAGAATAACTAACAGTTTGGAGGGGGACGGGTGGTGGCAAACCTGGCTGAGCGCACATATTGCTGTGCGCAAGGTCCCAGGTTTGAGTCCCCACCTTGCAGGGGGAAAGCTTTGCAAGTGGTGAAGCAGTGTTGCAGGTGTCTCTCTGTCTTTCTCCCATCTCTGCCACCTCTTCCCCTCTCAATTTCTGGCTGTCTCTATCCAATAAATGAATAAAGATGTAAAAACAATTACAGTTTAGAGTAAAAACCAAGTCTTCAAGAGAGAATATTTTAAGATGCATGTATCTTATAGAAAGTTAAATAAGATTTTTTTTCCTGTTGCCCAATTTCACTTAAAATCCCAATAAATATATAGTAAATGATGACGCACCTTCATGTTCTTCTCCAGAGCCCTTCCCCACTAGGGAAAGAGAAAGACAGGCTGGGAGTATGGATCGACCTGCCAGCACCCGTGTTCAGCGGGGAAGCAATTACAGAAGCCAGACCTTCTACCTTCTGCACCTCATAATGACCTTGGGACCATACTCCCAGAAGGTTAAAGAATAGGAAAGCTATCAGGGGAGGGGATACAGAGTTCTGGTGGTGGGCATTATGTGAAGTTGTACTCCTCTTATCCTACGGTTTAGTCAATGTTTCCTTTTTACAAGTAAAAAATTAAAAAAAAAAAAAAGAAGTTAAGAAACAAGATCAGAAGAGAAAACACTAAGCAGAATTTTGACTGGAGTTGGTGTATTGCACCAAAGTAAAAGACTCTGGAGTGGGTAAAGGAGTTCAGGTCCTAGAGCAGAATGGCAGAGCACCTAGCGGGGGTTGTATTGTTTTGTGGAAAACTGAGAAATGTTATGCATGTACAAACTCTTGTATTTACTGTTGACTATAAAACATTAATCCCCCAATAAAGAAATTTTAAAAAATAATGGAATTGAACTGTCCTTAAAGACCTTTCTTTTTAAAAAATTTTTATTTAGAGAAAGGAAACATTGAGTAAACCATAGGATAAGAGGGGTACAACTCCACACAATTCCCACCATTAGAACTCCATATCCCATCCCCTCCCCTGATAGCTTTCCTATTCTCTATCCCTCTGGGAGTATGGACCCAGGGTCATTATGAGGTGCAGAAGGTAGAAGGTCTGGCTTCTGTAATTGCTTCTTCACTGAACATGGGTGTTGGCAGGTAGATCCACACTCCCAGCATGTCTCTCTCTTTCTCTAGTGGGGCAGGGCTTTGGGGAAGTGGGGCTCCTTCCCCAGAAGGAAGTTCATCTTCCCAGGGAAATCTGGCTGCCATCATGTTAGCATCTGGAACCTGGTGGCCGAAAAAAGAGTCAACATATAAAGCTATACAAATTGCTGTATAGCTTTGAACCATGAACCTAAAGGCTAGAATATTACAGTTGAAGATTTGGGGGTCTCAGTTTTGTAGATAGTTAGTAGGCCTATTTTAGTTATATTCAAAAGGGCCCATGACTATACTAGTTTTTCTCTTTTTTTTTTTTCTGAATCTGACATCTGATATTATGTCTTTCTTAGGGAGAATCCACCAGGAACCATAGATAGCAGTCAACCACCAATAGGTTGACTATATTTGAGAAAATTAGAATGATGAAGAAACAAAGCATGTTGGGTGAGAATTTTTTTTTTTTGTAGAGGTTGTCAGACTACTCTGCAAATTTCTCCTATCTGGGAGAGGATTGTAGAAGATATAAGAGATGGATACAGAAAGACAGCAAAGCATCCAAAGGGGTAGTAGGAAAATCAGATTGCATTGTCATGGTAACCAAAGTAAGAAAGTGTTTCCAGGAAAAAGAAGTGCATAGCCAAATCAAATGGAGATGAGAAACTAGAGAATGAAAAATGTATAGTGTTTAGTAATAACACAACTTTAGTTTCCTT
>NW_026648021.1:0-26134 GCF_950295315.1 Erinaceus europaeus | reverse complement strand
GGGAGAGAGAAAAAAACAGATCAGAGCACTACTCAACTCTTGGCTTATGGTGTTGCTGGGAAGTGAACCTGGAGCCTGAAGCTCCAGGCATGAAAGTCTTAAGCATGACTACCATGTGATCTCCCCAGCTTAGGCGACTGATTTTAATTTAATGTTTCAGAAGTGACTTTCAACTTTGCACTAATTAAGTGAATGATGTAACTATAACGTTCTTCCAGAAACTTACTCTGCTGTTCAGCTACATTCAACTTACGCTGTTAGTTTAGAGAGAAGTACCACCAGATTTTTCCATATTCTTATTTTTCTTTTCCCTCATTTTGGGTTTTTGGAAGAGGAATTAATATGAATACCATCACATGTCAAAATGAACCTAATCATCCTAGAACATTTGTGCATACAGACATGAAGGACACAAGTTCTCACACTCATTGCATGTTGTTGGTAGCAGAAACAGCTTTGCACTGGCCTTTTAGTTTAACATTATATTGTTAGTGCTTTCTTTGCCATTTAGACAATTTTGGTGTTTTTTTATTAGCTGTATAATATTCTGTGCTACAGATATGCCTTCAGTTATCCAGTCATTGTCCATTTACTTTAAATAGTCCTGCAATATGTAATCCTTTTAATCCTTCCTGATTATTTTTCTCCATTAGATCAGTTCCTCAAGCTTGAATTTATAAATGATGTTTATGACTCAGTATATTTGGAGTGTTGTCCAAAGTTCTGCATTACTTATAAAGTCCTCTTATAAAGTGGTGTCATTTTTTGTTTGTTAGTACTTTGAGTAACAAGAATATAATCTAAATATTGAATCTTTTTTTTTTTTTTTTTGCCTCCAGGGTTATTGCTGGGGCTTGATGTCTGCACTATGAATCCACTGCTTCTGTGGCCATTTTTTGGATAGGTCAGAGAGAAATTAAGAGGGGAGGGGGAGGTGAGAGGGATAGAAAGACACCTGCAGACCTGCTTCACTGCTTGTGAAGCAACCCCCTTCCAGGTGGGGAGCTGGGGGCTCAAACTGGGATCCTTGCACTTCATACTATGTGCGCTTAACCCGGTGTGCCACTGCCTGGGCCTCTGATAATCTAAAAATGGGACTAATGAACTGTGACTTTTAAAAGTTCATCATGCCATCCTCAGTATTTCATACTAATTAATACAAATCTTCCATTTCTGCCCTTCTAGCTACACCACTTCCAGAGGAATTTGAGTTACAAGGATTCTTGGCTTTGAGACCTTCTTTCAGGTGAGTGGCAGTTGAAGTAGGTTTTCATTGCCTGTGTTTGCAGGTGCACAGAAAACCTTTGATCGGTCCCAGTCTGTCTTATTTTCCTAACAGCAACTAATTGTGAAAGTGGGTTGGTTGGTTGGTTGGTTTGGGGCACATTGGGGTTTTGCTCTAGCACCAGTCTACTGCTCCCTTCTTGTTTCCCGTTCCCCTGCTTCCCCTTTGCCCTTCTCTAGAAAGGGCAAGACACCACACCACAACACCTGTTCAAATATGGTTATCCCATATGGTGCCAGGGGCTCACACCCAGGCCCACTTAATTGATAAAAGATGTGCCCTACTGAGTGAGCTGTCTGTCTCCAGACCAAGTGAAAGTTTGCTTAACTAAAATGTATCTATGTGTGTTCTGCCTTTAATTTCTGTGTAATGTCCATACTTAAAAAATACTGTTTCTCATAGCCTGGGAGATAGAGCACTGAGTAAAGCATTGGACTTACAGACAAGCCCCTAATTCAGTCCTCAGCATTGTATGTGCCAAAATGATGCTCTGAGTTCTCTCCCTCTCCCTCTTTGTTTTTGTAATTAAAAATTAAAAATGGTATTGCTTGACATTTTTCACCTCAAAAGCAATTATTTCCCTAATTATTCTGTCTTTCCCTTCTTCCTCCTTCAGAATAGTTAAGTTCTTACTCCTTTCAAGTCTAACCCTTTCAGCTGTGTCCTTGACCCATCCCTTTCTGCCTTCTAAAGACCTCTGCTCCATTTGTTACCCTCTTTGCATTACATTTCCAGTACTTTTAATTACTGCCTTTTAGCCCTGTAACATGCATATATGCCCTGACCCTCACAACCTCAGCTTTCAATAATGTCCCATTTGCGGTAACACAGAGGGTTAATCGCACGTGGTGCAAAGTGCAAGGACTGGCATAAGGATGCCAGTTCGAGCCCCCAGCTCCCCACCTGCAGGGGAGTCGCTTCACAAGCGGTGAAGCAGGTCTGCAGGTGTCTATCTTTCTCTCCTCTTCTCTGTCTTCCCCATCTCTCCATTTCTCTCTGTCCTAGCCAACAACAGTAACATCAATAACAACAACAAAATAGTGCCTCATTTTTTCTCTTTATCATCATCACATTTCTTAAAAGAGTAGGGTAACCTTACAAAATATTTCGCTGCCAGTTATTTCTTGTTGAAACTGTCAACTCTTGTAGTCACCAGAGTTCATTGACATCTTTTATCATTTCCCATTTCACTGTCTTTCACATTGAATCTGTTAGTCTTTTTCTTTGTGAGCCCATCTTTTTCCATAGTTATGTTACTCCACTATTCTCCCTGACACTCAGCACATTTGCTTTCTTTTGTGCCATAAGCTTTAAATGTTTTGGGTGTTCAAGCCTTACCTTTTTGTTCCTGCTTACTCCATATTTCCTTATGGTCAAATCTATCCTTTTTGTCTAGAGTTTTACATTTCTTGCTTAGTTAAGTCCAAATTGTCCAGTTCTGAGTTTTCTGCAAATTTGGGCCCATATTTTAAAGTCTGGTCTCCCTTCATATAAAACTTTAAAAGGATTTAAAAAATGAACTGCTGGGTGGGGGTAGATAGCATAATGGTTATGCAAAGAGACTGTCATGCCTGAGGCTCTGAAGTCCCAGGTTGAATCCCCCACACCACCATAAGCCAGAGCTGAGCAGTGCTCTGGTGTTTCTCTCTGTCTTTCTCTCTCTGCATCTCTCTCAAAAGGAAAATAAATAAGATAGTTTTTAAAAAAAAATTTAAGAAGTGAACGCTTTTAAATAACTTTTAAAAATGTTTTTGGTTGTCTTAAAAAAGAGAGAGAAGAGCATTGCAGAGCCTCAGGTAATCTTGACTCTATCTCAGCCCAATCTTGACTTTATATCTAGTCAGCAAAAATTGATCTTTTAAGGGAGTAGGATAGTGGTGCAGCGGTTAAGCACACGTGGTGCAAAGCGCAAGGACTGGCTTAAGGATCCCGGTTCGAGCCCCCGGCTCCCCACCTCAGGGGAGTCGCTTCACAAGTGGTGAAGCAGGTCTGAGGTGTCTGTCTTTCTCTCCCCCTCTCTGTCTTCCTCTCCTCTCTCCATTTCTTTCTGTCCTGTCCAACAACAACATCAATAACCACAACAATGTTAAACAACAAGGGCAACAAAGGGGAAAATAAATAGAAAATTTCTTTTCTTAAAAATTGATCTTTTGAAATCTCTTAATCTGCATGCCATTATTCATCTTCATGAACAAACTAGAAATCTGAGTAGGTAGGTAAGGTACTTTTTATTAATCTTTCTAGCTGAGCCTTTTTTTTTGTCTTTATTCTTTGTTAACATTTCAAAAACAAAGAAAGAAATTACAGCCACAGACAACACCATCCTCTAAGACTCACAGTAGTCACCAGTGAACATCTTAATTTGAAAGGACATAAATCACACCCAGTAGAGAAATATGGTATCATCTTTTCTGGGAATAGGTCAGTGAAGCTATACAAAAAATGACTTGCTGTCCAAATTGAAAAATCTCAGCTCTCCCAACTCAGTCAAGAAGAACACCAATTTGTGTGACAACTTGTGGGGTGCAGTTACAGGAATGTTTCATGGGCATCACAAAACCCAGAAGCCAGGGCAGTAGCACAGCGGGTTAAGCGCACCTGGTGCAAAGCACAAGGACCGGCGTAAGGATCCTGGTCCGAGCCCCCGCCTCCCCACCTGCAGGGCAGTCACTTCACAGGCGGTGAGGCAGATTTGGTGGTGTCGATCTTTCTCCCTCTGTGTCATCCCCTCCTCTCTCCATTTCTCTCTGTCCTATATCACAATGACAACATCAACAACAACAATAAAAATCAACACAGGCAACAAAAGGGAAAAATAAATAAATTAATTAATTAGTTAAAAAACAAAAACAAACCAGAAGCCATTGTCTGTAGAGATGAGGTTTGGAATATATTTAGGGAAGGACTCCTTCCTTACACACACCCAAGACCCATTTTTCTTTGCCCTTGGTTTCAGCTGACCAGTAATTCATACCTGCTTCAAACCCCTCAAAACTGAGAACAGCTGATAAGAAGTAAATGCCCAGGAGGTTACCCAGGTAGTTAGGAGTTCTACCCCAAAGGTCACATTCTTCCTATCTGAGGAGATGATGAGTGTTTGGTAGGCCATGTCAGGATCTAGACTTCAAATCTACCTGAAATGTGCTGAATATTTTCTCAGGCCAAAATAATTTGGAGGGAAAGAGCAGTTCACTTTCCTGGCTTTTGGTGAAGAGACTGCTGGGGGTTGCTGGTGTTCGTACTTGCTTAGTCTTTTTAATTCTGTGTCCAAAATGCCTCTTAGATTCAACTTCACACTTAGCCTATTTTCAAACTTACCGTTTATCTGAAGTATAAAAAGACCTCCTAATCAACCCCCTCCTCTTAGCTCCCCTCCTCCTATAGTGCAATACTACTGTTTGCACAATTACATATTTTTTCCATTGTATTTATTATTTATAATGAGAGAGAGATACCAGAGCATGGCTCAGCTCTGGCTTATGGTGGTACTGGAGATTGAACCTGGGAGTTGAGAGTCTCAAGCATGAAAACAGTTTGCATAACCATAGTGTTATCTCCCCAGAACCTCCACAGTTATATTTGTAAAGCATAGATTAATGATGTACCATTGCCAATATAAAAATTTCTATTTAAGAGGGCCGGGCGGTAGCACAGTGGGTCAAGCGCACATAGTGCAAAGCACAAGGACTGGTGTAAAGGTCCCAGTTCCAGCCCCCAGTTCCCCACCTGCAGGAGGATCACTTCACAAGCAGTGAAACAGATCTGCATATGTGTCTTTCTCTCTCCCTCTCTGTCTTCTTGTCCTCTCTCAGTTCTCTCTGCCCTTTCCAGCAATGATGACAGCAATGATACCAACAATAACAATAAACAATCAGGGCAACAAAGGGGGAAAAATGGCCTCCAGGAGCAGTGGATTTGTAGTGCAGGCACCAAGCCCCTCAATAACCCTGAAGACAAAAAAAAAAAATCTATTTGCTCTTCACTAATTGTTCCATTATTCTTTTCCCTTGATATCCAAGCAGTGACTCTTAGCTAGTGCTTAGTTTTTCAGCCATAATTTTTGCTACTTTTGCCTTTCTTCTCCAATATTTAAACAGCTGTACACACACTGTCCTACTCTGGAGTAACTATTTTTATTCTGTAAAGCTTTATTAATGCCATGCCTGGCAAATTCTCTTTGCTTTCTCTACCCTCCCCAACAAGCTGTCGCCCATACCTGTCAAAGCCCTAATCAGGTATCATGTCTTTTATGAAAATCCTTTCAGAACTTATCAGAAAGAACAGATCCTGCTTATGTTTTCCTTAAGTCTTTACTTAGCTGTTTTCTGAGATTGAGTCATTATTTGCTCCTTGAGGTAGGAACTATTTCTTATCTACCTCATCTAGCCTGCTGCCCAAGAGTTTTAGATTAAAAAAAATAGTAATGTGTTTAGTGATAAATCTAAAGTCCTTTATTTTTAGATTATTTATCTCTCTGATAAGTTTTTGTTTTACATACTTTGTTATTTGTGAGAGTAGATGTCTCAGATCTTTAACATAATGGCGTCATTTTGTGCAAGTTATGTAGCATGCCAGATAAGTATTAATGAAAACTTTAAAAAAAATTTTTATTTTTTTAATTTTTTATATTTATTTTCCCTTTTGTTGCCCTTGTTTTTTTTATTGTTGTTGTAGTTATTGTTGTTACTGATGTCACTGTTGGATAGAACAGAGAGAAAGGAGGGGGGAGAGAAAGACAGACACCTGCAGACCTGCTTCACCGCCTGTGAAGCGACTCCCCTGTAGGTGGGGAGCCGGGGGCTCGGACCGGGATCCTTACGCCAGTCCTTGGCGCTTCACACCACATGCACTTAACCCGCTGCGCTACCACCCAACTCCCAATATATTTTTTTCTATTATCTTTATTTATTGGATAGATATAGAGAGAAATTGAGAAGAAGGGAGAGATAGAGAGGCAAAAAGACACCTGCATCCCTGCTTCACCACTGTGAAGCTTTCCCCCTGCAGGTGGGGACTGGGGCTTGAGCTGGGTTCTTGAGCATTGTAACATGTACACTCAACCTGGCCCCTTAAAGAAAACTTTATTCTTGCAATAAGAATCTTTTTTTTTTTTTTTTTTTTTTTGCCTGCCTCCACGGTTATTGCTCGGGCTCAGTGCCTGCACCATGAATCCACTGCTCCTGGAGGCTATTTTTCCCCTTTTGTTGCCATTGTTGTATCATTGTTGTGGTTATTATTATTGTTGGTATGCTGGATAGGACAGAGAGAAATAGAGAGAGATGGGGAAGACAGGGGGAGAGAAAGAGACACCTGCAGACCTGCTTCATCGTTCGTGAAGTGACCCCCCTGCAGGTGGGGAGGGGGGGCCTCAAACTGGGATTCTTCATGCCATGTGCACTTAACCCGCTATGCTACCACCCGATCCCCGCAATAAGAATCTTATGAGATTCTGGTTTACTTGAGCTCCTCAATTAGAACATGGAATGTAAATTAAAATATGACATTAATTAATGAATTTATATATTTCATTTCTACTTCTGTTTCATTTTAAAGTCTTTCAGAATATAAGCAGTTGATACACTAAATAGATAAACTGATTAAAAAAAAAACATCTAATGCCACTGCATTCAATTAAGTGAACTTGATTTGCCTAGATAACATCTTTCGTAATTTAATTTTCTATTTTTGTCGATTTTAGGAACTTGGACTTTTCCAAAGGCCACCAGGGTATCACGGGAGATAAAGAGGGGCAGCAACGACAAATCCGACAGCAGCGCTTAATCTCTATTGGCAAATGGATTGCCGATAACCAGCCCAGGTATGTTCTGGGCTTCTGATCCACTAATTAACTTTGCCTTTGGATGCACAGCACAGCCCACATAGGTTTTGGCATAATAATAGTAATCATAAATACTTAAATTAACATGCTCAATAAACAGCTTATGACCCTAGTGATCATAAATATATTTTACATCTGCTTCAAGGGCTTAGTCCTCTCTGTGCTTAAAAGATGCTTAGTAAGTCTAGCTGTTGTTATCAGAAAACATTGAAAGTATCCAGGAATATGTCATAGTTGATTCTAAATATCATAATGAAAATCTGTATAAGTGCTTTGTGCCCTGAAACCACAGCTGTATCTTACTGTTTCTGTAGTTTTTAGGATCAGGACTAGATTTGAGTATTGGTTCAATTGTTACTCTTACTTATGGTTTTATATATATATATATATATATATATATGTGTGTGTGTGTTTATTCCCCCCCCCCTTTTTTAGGCTGATTCAATGTGAAAGTGAGGTAGGGAAATTGTTATTTATCACAGAAATCCCAGAGTTGATACTGGAGGAACCCAGTGAAACCAAAGAGAACCTCGTTCTGCAAGAAACAACCATAATAGAGTCACTGACTACTGATGGGAACCCAGGACTGAAATCAGTGCTATCGACGGGCCGAAATCTAAGCAACAACTGTGACGCCGGAGAAAAGCCAATGGTCACCTTCAAAGAAAATATTAAGCCGCGGGAAGTGAACAGAGACCAGGGAAGAAGTTTTCCTCCCAAAGAGGTGAGAAGGGACTATAGCAAAGGAATAACTATAACTAAGAATGATGGAAAGAAGGACAACAACAAGAGGAAAACAGAAACCAAGAAATGCACCTTAGAAAAGTTACAGGAAACAGGAAAGCAGAATGTGGCAGTGCAGGTAAGCTGTATTTGAACTATAAAGCAGGTGAAAGGAAGGCTCACATACAAGGCAAGACTTTTCATTTTGTTTCAAAAGCCTGGACATCTGATCCTTCTGAAGGCTTAAGGCATCCTTTGAATGCTGCTTAGTAGAACTATAACCGTTCGCTACATCCCCTGTTCTTGGAAATTGTAATGTGAGTGGGGAAATCTCCACTTTATTGGACATTTTGCTATCCTCTCCAGTTAAGTAGTTCTACAAAGAATTTTATTTTATTTAGAGAGCAAAAATGCCCTCTGCTAATGGTTTAGTAGGAAATTTAGGGTCTTTTACAGATCCAGCAGAACCAACAGTATATGAAGGCTTATATGATGATGGCAGTGTTTGTTTGTTTTTTTTCAGATATACTATACAAAATAAAATACATCATTTGAAAAAAGATGAGGCCCTTATCCTTGACATTTATACTTAAGTATTTACTGATTTTATTAATACCATTAATGTTTAAATAAATACTTTAGTCCTTTGGTGTGTGAACACATTTTGAAAATGGGGGGGGATGGTATTTGTTTTTAGCTGTAGACACAAGGAGCCTAACATTAAAGACCTAAAGTAGTATCTTTAGTATATTTCCTTTGCAAGGTTTTTTGTTTGTTTGTTTATTTAGGTTTTTGTTTTAGGAAAGAGAAATAGTAGCACAATAATTCTTTTTTAGTATTAATAGGAGGAGGAGAAACAGGAGTGCATAGTAGAAAAGACAAGAAGAGAGAAGGTATGAGGAAAAGCAAGAAAGAAATCAGATGAATTACATAGCCAGAGGACTAGTGGTTTAGGGATAAAGTCAGCATATCCTTCCTGTTCTGCCACTAGTCTGTCTAGTTGCCTCCCAACAAGGTCTAGACTGGAACTATAACCACATTTCTGGTTTCCTCATCCCTCTTAAATCTACCTAGAGATGATTAAAGACTGCTGTAGTCAGTATATGAATACCTCACTCTATTTTCTGTAAATGCTACCTGTTTTGCTTCAGAGGAGAAAAACTTCACGAGGATTGAAGCAGTGCTACACGTGTCTCTCTGTCTCTCCCTGTACCCCTTTCACCTCTATTTCTCTCAGTCTGTATTCATTGCATAATTAAATCTAATAAGTAAATAACTCCACTTAATATTGCTGTGGTTTTTTTGTAAAAGCAAAATAACTCCTAATAAAATTAGGCCCTCATATCTTTCGTTACTAAATAATCTTAATTTCCCCATTTTTAGTTGAAATATCTTCAGTGTATGCCTTTTTTCCCCCTGTGTGAGCTATTACATACTTTCCTTGGAGCAGGTTTCCCTTTCTGATACATCTGCTTTTCAGATTATTAATAATCTTCCTTCTGTTGGTCATAGGTGAAGTCCCAAACAGAACTAAGAAAGACTCCAGTGTCTGAAGCCAGGAAAACACCTGTAACTCAAACCCCAAGTCAAGCCAGTAACTCCCAGTTCATCCCCATTCATCATCCTGGAGCCTTCCCTCCTCTTCCCAGTCGGCCAGGTAAATGTGTATTTTTAGAATTTCTCTCAATCCCATCTGAATAGGAGTTTCTACTCACTGAGTAATTTTTACTCTGTTGGATTGACACCACTGAGTTGTGAATGTTCAAAAGTAGAAGGAAATTGCCTTTGTCCTAATGCTTATGAGATCAATTTTCAGTTGTTTCTCTGTTTTGTTTTTTTTTGGGGGGGTTGTCCCTCCTCCCCCATGCATTTGTTTGTTAGTCATGAAGCAGTTCCTGTTGCTAAGATAAATAAGCTTAGCTTTTTGAAGACACCTGTAGAAAAAATCCATTTATTTTCAGTGGCAGGAGTGGCAACCAAGAGTCTGTGTTTTAAGTTTTCCAAATCAAATTAAAGATTGATATTTGATCAGTCTTGATAATTGATTGCTTTTTATAATGTGTTAGAAGACACCTCCCCAGGTGACTTTGGGGTGGGAGTGAGCTTCCTTTCCTGAGTTTCTATAGAACTGAAACTGTCTTCTTTCATTTTGAAGGGTTCCCACCCCCAACCTACGTGATCCCCCCTCCTGTGGCATTTTCTATGGGCTCAGGTTACACCTTCCCAGCTGGTGTTTCTGTCCCAGGAACCTTTCTTCAGCCTACAGCTCACTCTCCAGCAGGAAACCAGGTGCAAGCTGGGAAACAGTCCCACATTCCTTACAGCCAGCAACGGCCCTCTGGCCCAGGGCCAATGAACCAGGGACCTCAACAACCACAGCCAACTTCCCAGCAACCCCTTCCATCTTTACCAGCTCAGCCAACAGCACAGTCTACAAGCCAGTTGCAAGTTCAAGCCCTAGCTCAGCAACAGCAATCCCCTACAAAAGCCGTGCCAGCTTTGGGGAAAAGCCCTCCTCACCACTCTGGATTCCAGCAGGTAAGTCAGCTGTTTGCATTGTCCTGCTAAAGTGAAGAGGAATGGCTGAAATCAGCCAGTGTCAATGACTAATGCTAGCTAAGCTTTCAGATACTGCTTGCTTAGCCTTAATGATTTTAGGAATATAAAAGTACTCTTGTTTGTCATCTAGGAACATCAGATATTTCCCCTTTTATCTTTACAAATGACTGTCTGTCTGTCTCCTTTTGGATGCTGGTGCTAAGACTCCAGCCATCAGCATTGTTTTCCCAAAGCACTTGAAGCAGACGTACAAATATGACCATACATCCATTCACTTACCCATTAATCCTCTGAAACTGAATTGAAAGAGAATAGGCGTTCTGCAGCCGTAATCTGTTCCTAGAATTCCCTCTCTGTTGAAAAACCTAAAGGAAAACTTCTGTGGTGCCTAATTTTATGTTGGTAGTATGATGTCCTGAGTACCCAGTATTAGTAACTTTTCATTTGGATGCATCTTAATGACAAGCATCTCTCTTTAGTATCAACAGGCAGATGCCTCGAAACAGCTGTGGAATCCCCCTCAGGTTCAAGGCCCTTTAGGAAAGATCATGCCTGTGAAACAGCCCTACTACCTTCAGACCCAGGACCCTCTAAAACTGTTTGAACCATCATTGCAACCTCCAGTAATGCAGCAGCAGCCTCTCGAGAAAAAAATGAAGCCTTTTCCCATGGAGCCATATAACCATAATCCCTCAGAAGTCAAGGTCCCAGAGTTCTACTGGGACTCTTCTTACAGTGTGGCTGATAGCAGAGCTGTCATGGCCCAGCAAGCAAATATGGACCGCAGGGGCAAACGATCACCAGGAGTCTTCCGTCCCGAGCAGGACCCTGTGCCCAGGATGCCATTTGAGGTGTGTGTCCTTTCTTCTTTCCAGGCACTGTGGAAATAGGGCTGAGGCTGCAGGCCTATGGAAGTTTTTCCAGTAGAGATTCCAGAGGTTACTCTGATGCCTTGCACTATAGGACGCTGCTTGTAACCAGCACAGCACTTGCTCTCTGACAATTACACTGTATGTTGGGTGTGGGGAGCTAAAGAATTCAGCTACTGATTCTGAACTGAGAAGGTTTGGCAGAGAAATCCGGGCAGAAATCTCTAATACAACATGTCAGTGAAGCTTAAGACAAAACTCCTCAATTGGGCTGAATCATCTAAGTGTAAAAAGAGGTTTACCAAGTAGTTAAACAGACTGCTTTCTGCGAGGGGCAAAGTCAGCCAGTCATCTTTGATAGTGAGGTTCCCCTTCCATGCCCTTTTTATTCATGAGAAACAGGTGTGTGCTTGTGACTTTGACAAAGAACAGTTTCTGTTTGTAGCACATGATCTATTAATCACTGTTTTCTGCATTATTTTACTTCCTGCCCACATTAACCTTTTTTGCTCTGTTGTGTTTGTCAGTGTTTTTGCTTCTTTCTGTTGTCTTGATCTTTCCCGACATTATCTTTGTGTCACTTTGCTTTTGTGTTCAGAGCCCTTACTCTTTGCATAATATTGGCTTTCTATTAATTACTTCTTCCTCCTCCACTTTACTGCCTTCACCCATAATCATACTACTGCTCCTTTGTGCTTTTGTCCTCCCTTATTGCATCTCACTGTGATCCTTTCTGTCACTAGGACCCCAAGAGCTCCCCTCTGCTTCCTCCGGACCTGTTAAAGAGTCTGGCTGCCTTGGAGGAAGAGGAAGAGCTGATTTTTTCTAACCCTCCTGATCTTTACCCAGCTCTGCTGGGGCCTCTCGCCTCTCTTCCTGGACGAAGCCTCTTTGTATGTATTTGACTTAATTCCTCTTGCTCTAACCTCTCCTCCTTGTCTAACCGCTCCTTGTATGAAAGTAGATTTCATAGTACCCGGAATAGGTGATTTCTTCTTTCTGGATCTTTTTTTTTCCCCAACAGAATTGTGTAGCATACTTTCCCACTGTCCAGACTACCCTTCAGTGGTAGTAGGGAAAAAGTCAAAATATTTCTTTTCCCCCCTCTTCTTGCCACCAGGGTCATAGCTATGGTTCAGTGCCTACATGAGAAATCCGCCACTCCTGGTGGCCTCCCCCCCTCTTTTTGATAGAGACTAGTAAATTGAGAAGGAAGGGGGAATAGAGAGGGAGGGGTAATAGAGATGCCTGTATACCGCTTCACCTCTCATGAAGCTTTCTCCCCCCTCCACCCCTGTAACCACCCCCCACATACACACACACAATTGGGCACTGGAGTACTTGAATCTGGGTCCTAGCACATAGTAATGTGTGCACTCTACCAGGTGTACTGCCCAGTCCCCAGTCAAAAAGTTGTTCTTACTCCATAGTTCTCCCAGATCCTAGATCCTGGCTTTTCAATGTTTTATTACCCAGAAACCATCCTACTGACCGCACACACCATGTAATACTTGGGAAATGCACCCACTTTTCAGCTGCTACTTCCATCTGGACCCAGAGAATTCAAGAACCATCTAATCGTGCTTAGGAACAGTGAGGCTTCTCTTCATGTTCTCATAATCTAAAAGAAAATATGTTCAAGACTTTGCCCTGACATTGTGGCATTTTGCTCTTTGGTTAAGAACCATGATCTACAGTCAGAGCCAGATTCATAGCTAGAATGAGTAAAAATGAAGAGAATTCTATTTACAAACATCATTGAAGTACCATTAGTGAAGAAATGTGGAAATAAATAACTAGGATAACATCCAGTCTAAGAATTGATGTTTAAAAATAACTTTAAAAAATAATCTTCTAAAGTCCTGTCTGCTTTTCAAAGAATGTTATTCTGCATGTTGATTGTTGTAAACATTATATTGCACCAATGTGGATTGGAGTGTATAGCACAGGTGGAGGTAAAGATTTATGAGGATTTCTCCCCACCTTTCACTCTTTCACAATGAAATGTAAAGACAATTGTGAGTTTTGCTTTCAGTGTGTCTTTTCCCATAAACAAAGGGCAAGAAAATATTTATAGATGGAAAGGTTGTTTTTTGTTTTATTTTTTAGTGTCAGGAGGAAGAAGCACTTTTAGTGACTAATGACAGTGACTGCTTCCCTGGCATTTAAGCCCCCTGTAAGCATTGGTCTTGGTGACAGTAAGCCCTGCTACTTTCTCTGCAGGTGAAAGACTCTAGAGACCGAGACCCAGTGTGGAAAGCTCACTGCTGCACTGTTGCATCTGTATGTTTGCCTTTCTTACTGCTTTTTTGCTGAAGAAGCACAAAAGACTGGGATCTGTCTCACTGTCTGCTTGTTTTCTAGTCCCTTAGCTCATGTTTAAAAGCATCTGGGGAAAAGGGGGAGAAAACTAACCTTATTAACAATACAGTGTTTGTGAAAGTGCAGTTAAGTGTTTAGTATGCTTTGTTGACCAACTGTTCAATTATAGCATCAGGGAGTCAGTTTTGGTTTTTTGTTTTTTGTTTCCAGGGTTATCACTAGTGCTCAGTGCCAGCACTACAAATCCGCTGCTCCTGGTGGCCATTTTCCCCATTTTACTGGATAGAACAGAGAAATTGGGGGGTGGAGGGAAGACATGCAGATCTGCTTCACCACTTGTGAAGCTTCCCTGCTGTGAGTGGGCGGCCAGGGACTCAAACCTGTATCCTTGAGCTTGGTACTATGTGCACTTAACTGAGTGTGCCACTGCCTGGCCCTTTCCTGTTTCCTTGGGGTCAATAAATGTAAACGACTTTAATATAATACAGGCTACAAATATAACTACTTTTGAGCCACATTAACAAAGCCTATTGGCAATGGCTTTGAGAGGTTCCTGGTTTTTGTTTGTTTATTCTTTAAAGCCCTGAATGTTAGGCAGTGCGTTTAAAAGGTGGGGTGGGGGGGAGGGGCAGAATGCAACATCAGTTTAGCCACTTATTTTGAGAGTATTTGGGACGGTTTCTGAGATTTGTATCTAATAAACACTCAGCACTGTCCCTTTCCCTGTAGGGTCTCTGTCCCCACCAGGATCTCTTTGCTGGAGCACATCAGAGGTATTGAGCAAGCAGGGTTCTGCCTGGCTGTGCTCTGAACTGGTGGCATGATATTACAGGCCTGATTCACATCTTACATTATACACTTTTCATTGTCCACCATGGGCGAGTCCAAGTATGCCTCCATTGGGGTCCTTTACTTTGGTTGTATAGTACTTAAGGTTAATATTAAGCAAATGGAAGGCATAATTTAACTACCTTTTTTTCCGGGACTGTGAAGAAATCCTTATTGGAGAAGCCCTCAGAGCTCATGTCACATTCATCCTCTTTCCTGTCCCTCACCACCGGATTCTCTCTCAATCAGGTGGGTAAATGGAAGAACCCTGCTTTGCTCTTAGAATTGTAGGCTTGTGTTCTCTTCCCCATTCTATCTAAGTACATCTGTTTTTTGTTTGTTTGTTTGTTTGTTTGGTTTGGTTTTCTCATTGCTTTCTCTTCCACATATTGATGTCTTCAAGATATTTGATGTGATCCCCTCTCCTAGTTGGGGTACATTAGAGACTTGTTAAGTTCTAAGTTTGAATCCTTTAGCTTCTCATCAGTATTGAAATTCTTAGGGCTTTGTTCAACAGAATAAATTATTTATGCCTTTTTTTTTTTTTATTACCTGGGTGGTTTTCCATAGAGCAAAGTAAAGGGTGATGGTAAACAAAAGGAACCTAATTTTAACCAGAAAAATGAAAGAAAAAAATTTTAAGAGTCTTTGAAAATTTGTCTTCCTTAGAAAAGCTTTAAGTGTATCAAGCATCATGAACAGGAGCCCTGAATGGTCTTAAATTTCTTCCTTTAGAATGACTTTAGAAATTCACTATCTTTCAGGAAAGATACCCAAATAACAGTGTGTTCAATGAGGTGTATGGGAAAAACCTGACTACCAGCTCCAAAGCAGAACTTAATCCCTCGATGGCCCCTCAAGAAACATCTCTTTACTCTCTTTTTGAAGGGACTCCATGGTCACCATCACTTCCTGCAAGTTCAGGTACTGACTAGTCTTTTTCTTTCTAGACTTTGGATTTCCAATAGACTCACATTGAGAGTTTTGTAGTTAATTTTAGTAGCATGTAAGTGATCACAGCTACAAGATGACTATAGTTTGAAATATGTTTGTGACCCATCTTATCTGCTCAGTGTTCTGTGTTGCTGTTATTTCATAGATCATTCAACACCAGCCAGCCAGTCTCCTCATTCCTCTAATCCAAGCAGCCTGCCAAGCTCCCCTCCGACACATAACCATAATTCTCTTCCATTTTCTAACTTTGGACCTATTGGAACTCCAGATAACAGGGATAGGAGAACTGCAGATAGGTGGAAAACAGATAAGCCAGGTGAGATCCTTTACCTCACTGCCTAGCAAAAGAGAAATACTGTACTCAGTCCTTCCCTGGCAATGAGAGATTCTCTTCTTGAATTATTTTTTTCTCTCTTCATCCCTCAGCCATGGGTGGGTTTGGCATTGATTATCTCTCAGCTACATCTTCCTCTGAGAGCAGTTGGCATCAGGCCAGCACCCCTAGTGGCACCTGGACAGGCCATGGCTCCTCCATGGAGGATTCCTCTGCTGTCCTCATGGAAAGCCTAAAGGTAAGTAGACTTCAGGAACAAGAGTCACGGGAGGTTCTCTGCTTGAATTCATAGAAATGAGGCCTTTTCCCAAGGCCTTTGTATTCATAGTTTCATAGCATGTATCTAGTGAAGTCTTAAAAACATGGTTTTGAATGGGATTCATTTTAGCTGATGAATTTACTAATGGTGAAACCATGTTTTTCGGGGGCGGGGGGACGGTAACAAAGATGTTAGCTGTATTCTAAAGCTAAGAAAATTGTGAAACACCTTGATGTTCCGCATCAAAACTTTTCCTAAGTGGAAAAAAAAAGGGCACCTCCCTTTAGAAACTTTTTTTTTTAATATTTATTTTATTTATTTATTCCCTTTTGTTGCCCTTGTTGTTTTATTGTTGTAGTTATTATTGTTGTTGTTGTTGTTGGATAGGACAGAGAGAAATGGAGAGAGGAGGGGAAGACAGAGAGAGGGAGAGAAAGATAGACACCTGCAGACCTGCTTCACCGCCTGTGAAGCGACTCCCCTGCAGGTGGGGAGCCGGGGTTCGAACCGGGATCCTTATGCCAGTCCTTGTGCTTAGCGCCACCTGCGCTTAACCCGCTGCAGTCTGACTCCCTTTTTTTTTTTTTTTTTTTTTTTTTAAATAAAACCTTGATAGTAAATGCTCTGTGGCTCCATATGGAGCTCAGTTTTGGGGGCAGGGGAGATAATCTTAAAACATATTTGAACCCTATCTGGATTCAAGTCATCTTAATGGGAGCTAGCTAGTCTTGAAGAAAGTCTTGTGGTGACTCTAGCAGCAGGATTCTTTTAAAGGATAGTCTTCCTGGGATATGCATGCCTTTCCTTCTGTCTGGGACTAGAAAACAGACCCCTGTCAGACAGGCAGGCATTTGACCTCTGCTGACAAGCCCTGGGCTGTTTTTCAGTCAATCTGGTCCAGCTCCATGATGCACCCTGGACCATCTGCTCTGGAGCAGCTGCTTATGCAGCAGAAGCAGAAACAGCAGCGGGGTCAAGGCACCATGAACCCTCCACACTGAGGCCACAGTGGAAACCCTGGAACGAAGGCTCCATAAACCATGGCATGCTGGGTTTGCAGGACTGGCCCACACAGTCCTCTGCAGGTGGCAGCCCTCTTTTCTGTTTCTTGCTGTTGAGAGGGTGTAAGTATTCCACCAACCCGCTGAGTGTGCACGAAATGTCCGCAGCGCAACAAAAAGAAAACCCATCAGGAACTCTCCGTCCCCTGGGGCCCTCTGGAGGGAGAAAGGAACTGTTTGTCTCACTCAGTTACCTGATATCACCACCTCTCACCTTCTCCATTGCGCATGTCCCCCGCCATATGGGAAGTGAAAGCTGAGGAGGGAAGGCAGAGGGGGAGAAGCCAATGGGAACTTCTCAGTCCTTTTTCCTCTTTGGGGAATAAAGTAGGAGTCCATTAATGATTGCTTTGCTGACTGAGAATGTAATTGGAATGATTCCTAAACATCCTTTATTATTGTTCTTACTCTCAGTAGTAAAATGTCACACTGAATTCTTCCATACACAGATGTGCTCCTTCTAGTCAGTGTGTAGCCAGGAGATCCCTGCGCACTGTTCTCGGGAGAGGTCAGTGGTGACAGGAAGGGGAAACTGCCCTCTCCGCCAGTGGAAGTGTGCCATGAGGGAAGAGGACATGGCCTCGGCCTCCACGCCAAAGGTTCTGGTGGGCCGTCCTCTTGCCTGGAGACTCAGCAGGAAATGCCCTTCACTCTGTAGGTGCTCGAGCCCCTCGAGGATGCAGTGTGGGTGGTATGCCAGACCGGACTGACAGGTGACTGCTGTAGGGTTTGAAATGAACGTTTCGATTCCTGTACATTTTATGGTAGCCTAGCACACACTCAAGAAGACAGGCCATTCCACTCCTGGCCTGGCCCTTTAATAGGTAGAAGCTTTCAGTGTGGTTACTTTCTGTTTGCTTGGTTTTTGTACCCCCATTTTCCACCTCACCACCTGTCCTACCTCCATTCCTCTCCTTCCCTATGCTGTGTGCCAGTAATTCTTTTTATTTCCAATGTGTGTGATATCTCGCCAAGAAGCAGCAGCATGGGGTCCAGCAGATATGGGGCCCAAAAGACATTATGAAGAGGAACGAACCACAGCGCCTGA
Source organism: Erinaceus europaeus (assembly GCF_950295315.1). Taxonomy (NCBI): domain Eukaryota; kingdom Metazoa; phylum Chordata; class Mammalia; order Eulipotyphla; family Erinaceidae; genus Erinaceus; species Erinaceus europaeus. The sequence continues at coordinate 8,053 of NW_026648021.1, read as the reverse complement.
GCAGCCCAGAGGGGCCAGGCCCCAGCCCTGCTGCCATCTCCTAGCCTCCACTTTCAGAGCAAAGGCAACACGGACACATGTGCACCTGCACAGAAGACAACCCAACAAAGTCCATTCTGGAAGAGGTGAAAGAAAGAAAGAAGATAAACTCATTTGTTATTTATTAGAAGGAAAGAGGACTGACAGTTTTCTTGTTTAGAACAGAAGGACAGCATATCTGTTAGTCATTTCCTGGAAAAGAAATATTTTGAGGAGGAAATTATGGAAACAATCTAAATGTCCTGTTGCTGTGCTAATGGTAGGGTGGTTATATTCTGGGAAGAGAGAGAGAGTGTGTGTGTGTGTGTGTGTGTGTGTGTGTTCACGTGTGAACACAAGCCCTCTGGCTCTGGGGGCAAGAGGTTGTGGCTAAGTGTGTGCAGCCACTGGGATTTGAAAGCTGGAAACCAGCTATTGAGCAGAGCACATGCAGGAGCCCCAGGTGCCGCTGGAGTCTGGGAGCCCCAGCAGCAGAGATGGGGTGAGGCCGTTGCTCACTGCTCTGCAGAGAGAGCTGTTGGAGCCCTGCATACTCTCATTATTGCTCTTTGAGTTTGATGTGGTGTTTGGGTTTTTCTTTTTCTTTTCCTTTTTTTTTTTTTTTTTTTTGTTGTTGTTGTTTTGTTTTGTTTTTTGGAAAAGGTCTAAAAGGGTGAAGCCCCCACCCAGTGGCAATATGGAACCCTTTGTGCTTCTCTCCAGCCCCTTTTGTGTGACCCCACCCCTCCCTTCTAAATGTCCTTCGCTGCCCTCTTCCTGGTTTTTGTGCGTTGGAGCTCCTGCATCCAGGCAGCTGCAACATTCCAGTGTGTGAGCCATCACAGATTCCCGCACCCTTAGACAAGCAAACCAGGTCCCACTCCCAGTAGCTCCCACATCCCATCTGCAGCCCCATTTCTGCATGAGAACTTGGTGTTTGGAATGTTTGTTTTCTGACTCTTGGGGTGGGTTCCTCGTCTTAGTATCCTCAGTGTGGAATAACAAGGGAGAGGAGGATCTTCATCAGAAACTGATTTTGTGTAGTAAACTTTCTTTTGTGTTTCCTTTTCTGTTTTGTTTTGTTTTGTTTTGGTCTGTCTGTGCAAGACCTGCAGCTGCTGAGATCAGCTTTGCCTTTAATTAAACCATGTTCTCTCCAACCAGATCTGTGTATAGATTTTTTTCTTGTCTACCCCAAAAGAAATCCAGATGAAACAGCAAGAGTTTTAAACTACTTACACGTTGCCTGAGAGTGAACAAAGGTGCTCAAGAATATGCTCCAGGGTTATGCTTGCTTTTAGTAGCAATCCAAATTGTGTGTTATGGGGAGTCGGGTGTTTGTGCAGTGGGTTAAGCGCACATGGCTCAAAGCGCAAGGACCGGCGTAAGGATCCCAGTTTAAGACCCTGGCTCCCCACCTGCAGGGGAGTGGTTTGTGAAGCAGGTGTGCAGGTGTCTATCTTTCTCTCCCCCTCTCTGTCTTCCCCTCCTCTCTCCATTTCTCTCTGTCCTATCCAACAACGATGACATCAACAACAATAACTACAACAACTTAAAAAACGGGCAACAAAAGGGAAAATAAAAATTTTTTTAAAAGCAACGAATTGTGTGATATGGAACATTAGAAAGAGGATGGCAGAGTGCCAGACAGTGGCACACCTGGTAAAGCGCTCACATTATAGTGTGTAAGGACCCAGGTTCTAGTTCCCAGTCTTCCCAAGTGGTGAAGCAGTCTACAGGTATCTGCCTCTCCCTCCCTTTCTCTTCCAATTTCTCTCTGTCCTATCAAATATAAGAAATATTTTTAAATTTTCAAAAAATAAAGCGAATGTCAAGCTTAACTTCATTTAGTGAAGAATGGTTGGTGCAAAAAAGTTAAAACTTTTTAAAGGCCCGATTGTTTATAAGGTAGTTCAGATAAGTTCAGCTTTTGCGGGGGCTGATTCACTAAGCCCCATTAGCAGCAATAGTAATCAGCTTTGGGGTTGCTTTTCTTTTGAGTTATGTCTAAAATCCTTAGCAGTAGCTGGTCCTTTGGTGGCGTACAGGAAGCCAGTGCTGTCACAGGACCATAGGGTCACACTGACCAATTGTGTTTGGTAGGCTATTGAGTCAGTCTGCATACTACATTTCCTGATTCTCTACTACAAACACCAACGATTGGAAATGTGTTAACAAGGCTAATATGTGCACTACAAGCAGTAAAGAAGGGAGGGAAATTAAGATCAAGCCCTAAGGGCTAAATGAATCTTTTGCCTGGCTAGCCTTGAAAAACCAGACCACGGGCCCAGGTTCAAGCCCCTGGTTCCCAACTGCAAGGGGAAAGCTTCACGAGTGGTGATGCAGGGCTGCAGGTGTCTCTCTGTCTCTTCTGTCTCCCTCTCTATCTCCCTCTTCCCTCTCAATTTCTGACTTCTCTATCTGATAAAGATAATAAAATTAAAAAAGAAAAAAACAAAAAAAAACAGACCACATGATTCAATGATAACCAAAATACAACCAAAGCTTTGTATCATCTGTCAATATAAATCTTGTGCAGTAAAATTGCAGAAGTATTAATATAGCTAATATGCAGTAATAGGATGCTACTTGCAGCTAGCTTGATTGAACACTTCTCATCACTTTTAAGTGTTAGCGGCATATATTTAGTTTTGAACTCTTTTTTTTTTTTTAAGCTTTATTTATTGATAGAAACAGTCAGAAATAGAGAGGGAAGGGAGTGACAGGGAGACAGAAACCCCTGCAGCACTGCTTCACCACTCACAAAGCTTTCCCCCTGCAGGGCTCAAACCTGTAATGTGCATTCAGCCAGGTGCATCACCAACCTGGCCCTGTGTTATTGAACTCTTACTAAGCATCCCTCTGTTAGAAGGCATGAAGGGGGGGAGTCAGGCGCTAGCGCAGCCAGTTAAGCACAGGTGGCACAAAGCACAAGGACCTGCATAAGAATCCCGGTTTGAGCCCCCGGCTCCCCACCTGCAGGGGAGTCGCTTCACAAGTGGTGAAGCAGGTCTGCAGGTGTCTTTCTCTCCCCCTCTCTGTCTTCCTCTCCTCTCTCCATTTCTCTCTGTCCTATCCAACAATAACGACATCAATAACCACAACGTTAAACAAAGGCAACAAAAGGGAAAATAAATATAAAAAAATAGTGATACATTGATCATGGTTAACTCTGAACAATATTTAAACTTAAAATGTTTTGCTCTCCACTAGATTTAACCAATTTTCATCTACAAGCTTGCATTAGAGAGAAATGAATTCTTTTTTCAAAGAAGCTACTTGTCTGGAGTAGGACAGTAGCGCAGCGGGTTAAGCGCAGGTGGCACAAAGCGCAAGGAGCAGAGTAAGGATCCCGGTTTGAGCCCCTGGCTCCCCACCTGCAGGGGAGTCGCTTTACAGGCAGCGAAGCAGGTCTGTAGGTGTCTTTTTCTCCCCCTCTCTGTCTTCCCCTCTCTTCATTTCTCTCTGTCCTATCCAACAACAACATCAGTAATAACTAACACAATAAAACAAGGGCAACAAAAGGGAATAAATAAAATACTTAAAAAAAAATTTTTTTTAAGCATGAAGGGATGTAATTCTATCGCTTTAATTCTCTGAGATTAAAAGCTGTGCCATGAGAACCTAATTCAATCTAGTTTCTGCTTAAGTAATATTTTTTATTGAGTTATCACACACAGAAGGGTGAAGCTCAGTGAATTTTCACAACGTGAAGACATCTGGGTAATTAGCACTCACAGCAAGAACTATCAGCAGCCTAAGACACCCTCTTCGAGATAGTCCCACATTACCTCTATTCCACACCACCCCCAAGGGTACTCCTCACCTACAGTTTGACATCGTTGTACAGTAGCTTAAATTGTAACAGGGAAAAGTAGGTAACAGTCCCAAACAGTCTGGTAGGGCATACTGCTAAATCTCACAGATGACAGTACTTCCTTTTCCACAGCTTGGCAGACTGAGAGACAACAAACAGCCTAGATGCCTCTGGCAGTGCTTTCTAAGTCCGTAGTTCTGTGTTCTTCAACAAAAGCTCTAGGGAAAATGCCGACCTTCCCATTGCACTCTCCTTCCAGCCATTCTTCATTCACTGGTAAAAGGAAGCATATACATTGATTCCTCACACCAGCATAGGAAATGCACCGGCTGGATACACAGATCTTGTTTCCTGTCCTCAGCTGTGCTAACAGAAGTTAGTATTGCTTGGTGATTTGAGGTAAGAGTGAACTTGGGACCCAACCATTTATTACTGGTTTCCTTCTTACATACGATGGAGGACTTGTGCTTTTCAAGAACTTGCCAAAGAAATAATATGAAAGAAATTGAACAGTTTGATCTCACAAACTCTCCACAGGATGTTGGGGCACACTGAAATGCATGAAGCACTAAGTGCACACTTAGTATTTAAAATATATATAATTGGGATTTAATGGTTACTGTGGAGTTGATAAATGGGCACAATCTTTCACAACTTAGGTCCTTTTCCATCATGAAGCAGAGCCCCAAGGTTCTCTTCACCCACTATTTCATTTTTTCATGTGCTAGGTTCCTAGCAAAATCAGATGGTCACCAGGGATATTGCAGTTCTGAATAACTGCAAATTTTACACACACACATACACCATATTTCTTTGAAAAGCGTACCAATTCAAAGAATATGGTTGGCAGATGGTAAGTATCTTATAGTTTGATATAAAGGCAAAATGAGTCTGGCCACCTAGCAAAGATGTTAACTGGACAGAGAAACCATTGCTTGCAAAGTTTCATCATCACAGTGTCATCCAAGTCTGCCACCTTCACCGCCCATGAGAGCAACAGATGGGATGGCAAGGCAGTTCTACTTCCTCTTACTCCAGCTGAAAGTCGGGGAAGAGATTAAAACCACTGGCCACAATTTGGCCCATAAACTAATGCTTTCTCCGCTCTTTCTTTGATCTTATTTCTGCTAACACATAAATTTGTTTCTGTAATCCATAAGTAACACTTACCCATTGATAGGACCAGGATCACATCCCCTTCTGTAAACTCCAAGTCTTCTGGTTGGGTAGCCTCATAACTGAAGAGAGCCACCACTTGGCTTCCTTCCTTAATCTGGAGTTCTGTTGTTTGCTTACTAACATCAGATTTTCCACCATTCTTAGGTTCATCTGGAAAGCCTTGGTCACCCTGAAACAATAAGGGTCTGTTTCTGTTTCTGAACTTGCCGACCAGAGAGTACTGAATGTCACTAAAGGCAGCAGTCAGTGAAATACTAACGCAGGACCTGATTGAAAGAAACAAAAATAAGTTGTGGTGGGAGTTGGGTAGCGCAGAGGGTTAAGCGCACGTGGCATAAGGAGCCCGGTTCAAGCCCCCGGCTCCCCGCCAGGAGGGAGTCACAATGGATAAAGCATTGTACTCAAGCATAAGGTTCTAAGTTCAATCCCCAGCAGCACATGTACCAGAGTGATATCTGGTTCCTTCTATCTCTCTTCTCCTGTCTTTCTCATTAATACATAATATTTTTTAATTATCTTTAAACAAATGCAAGTGTTCACCTTCATCCCAAACCTAGAACACTTTTGTTTTTTAAGATTATTTGTTTGAATAAGAGAAAGACTAGAGCACATTTAACTCGTGATAATTGGTGGGGGAAGTAGGGGGTGAAACTGGGTCCTTTGGGGCTTTATGCAGTCTAGTTTATTTGTGAGTGTATGTTTTTAAAAGCTCTGAGGTTATAACTATTAATAAAGTTTGGAACCATTGCATAGCACCATACAATCTAAAGGTCTTTTACTTGGATCATGCACTGGCTTTGTCATGGGTACAACACAGGTTCAAGCCTGGCACCCACTAATTATACAGAAGGAAGCTTTGGTGCTGTGGTATCTGTTTTTGTTTTGTTTCTATATGAAAAGTCAGTCTGTGGGGCCAGGCAATGGCACAAATTGTAAGGATCCCGGTTCGAGGCCCGGGCTCCCACCTGTAGTAGGTGGGTCGCTTTACTAGTGGTGAAGCAGGTCTGCAGGTGTCTACCTTCATCTATCTTACCCTCCCCTCTCAATTTCTCTCTGTTCTATCCAAAAAATAAAAAATAATAAAAAATGGCAACAGGAGCAGTGTAGGCACCGCGTCCTAGCAATAACCCTAGAAGCAAAAAAAAAAAAGGTGGGTCTGGAGCAATCAAGCCCCAGCAATGACAAAAAAGAAAAGGTCTTCATATATGGCCCACCACTGTAAGACACTTCCAACACACCAGTGTTGAAAAGGAAGAGGCCGGGGGTCGGGCAGTAGCGCAGCAGCTTAAGCGCACATGGCGCGAAGTGCAAGGACCAGAATAAGGTTCCCGGTTCGAGCCCCCGGCTCGCCACCCACAGGGGAGTCACTTCACAGGCAGTGAAGCAAGTCTGCAGGTGTCTGTCTTTCTCTCCCCCTCTCTGTTTACCCCTCCTCTCTCCATCTCTCTCTGTCCTACCCAACAATGAACGACATCAACAACAAAATAATAACAAGGGCAACAAAAGGAAAAATGGCCTCCAGGAGCAGTGGACTCATGGTGCAGGCACTGAGCCCCAGCAATAACCCTGGAGGCAAAAAAAAAAAAAAAAAAGGCATGCTGTAGAGCTGTGGTGAATCAATTCAACATGTCAGCACTAGAAACAGCTAAGCTGCATGTTGCACTTGGTCTTAAGTTCTGGTTTCCTGGTGCTATTTGTTCCAACCTCGCCAGGAGCTCTTTACTAAAAGACAATGAAGCAGAAACAGCACCGAGAATCCAGAGACCTAGCTTTATACCTCTGCTTCACTACTCATTGTATCTCTGAGCCCATAGTACGACCTCAGTGAATCTATCTCCTCACTTGAATATAAAAGCTAGAAAAATGAGATGGGAGCCAGGCATTGGCACACCTGGTTAAGTACATATTTTATCATGCGCAAGGACCCAGGTTCAAGCCTCTGGTCCCCATCTGTAAGGGGGATGCTTCACAAATGGTGAAGCAGTACTGCAGATGTCTCTCCATCTCCTTTCCCTCTCAGTTCCTTAAGACACTTCGTTTGTGACACCACCATTTGAAGTACATAGACTTTAACCTAGTTAATAATATGTCCCTGCACCAAGAATATCCTTCACACTGAGCTCACTTCCCTTCTCTAGTCAGTGAATCAAGGATGCCTGGCTTGCTGACCTGATGAGTAAGGAACAGTGACAACATTCCACAGTGGCTTCTGAAACAGGATTGACTCATTCAGGAGTTAGGGGAGGGCTAGCTATTTAACAACCCTACAGCTGTTACACTGGACAAAAATGAATAGTAGTTAAAAACTTTTTTTCCTCGTTTTTTATGCAATGCTAGAGAATGAACTTTGTGCATGCATGATACCACTAATCCTTCTCCCCAGCCCAGCCTAGGAATTTCAGCACAGTGCGCACAGCATGATCCCTGGGACATGGTCTGGAAGCAGGCACCCAGACCTTTGTGGAATAAAAAGCTCTCTCTCTCTCTCCTCTCTCTCTCTCTCCTCTCTCTCTCTCCTCTCTCCTCTTTCTCTCTCTCTTCTCTCTCTCCTCTCTCTCCTCTCTCCTCTCTCTCTCTCTCTCTCCTCTCTCCTCTCTCTCTCTCTTCTCTCTCTCCTCTCTCTCTCTCCTCTCTCTCTCTCTCTCTCTCTCCTCTCTCCTCTTTCTCTCTCTCTCTCTCCTCTCTCCTCTCTCTCTCCTCTCTCTCTCTCTCTCTCCTCTCTCCTCTTTCTCTCTCTCTTCTCTCTCTCCTCTCTCTCCTCTCTCCTCTCTCTCTCTCTCTCCTCTCTCCTCTCTCTCTCTCTCCTCTCTCTCTCTCTCTCCTCCTCTCTCTCTCTCTCCTCTCTCCTCTCTCCTCTTTCTCTCTCCTCTCTTTCTCCTCTCTCTCTCTCTCCTCTCTCTCTCTCTCTCTCCTCTCTCCTCTTTCTCTCTCTCTTCTCTCTCTCCTCTCTCTCTCTCTCCTCTCTCTCTCTCTCTCCTCTCTCTCTCTCTCTCTCTCTCCTCTCTCCTCTTTCTCTCTCTCTTCTCTCTCTCCTCTCTC
>NW_026648020.1:0-81551 GCF_950295315.1 Erinaceus europaeus | reverse complement strand
AGAGAGAGAGACCTGCAGCCCTTGCTTCACCACTCATGAAGCTTTACCCCTACAGTTGGGGACCAGGGGCTTGAACCTGTGTCTTTGTGTGCTTAACCAGGTGAGCCAGCACGTGGGCCCTCTAATTGTGTGATTTAAACATCACATTCAGGCAAAGGTGATTTATTGACAGGAAGAAGGTCAGTGTTGTGAGGAATTGGGATGGGAGAAGGTGAGAAATGAAGAGACAGCTCAAAAAATGTTTAGGATGGTGAAGAAGACATTTTAGTGGTGGCTACATGACATTTAACCAAACCTATATAATATATAACAGCAAGAAAAAAGTTTATAGTAAGTTAAGGGTTTATAGTGATCTAAATCATTGTAGATACATTATTTGTAACAAGTCAAACTGTAAGTGTGTTGGGGGGTGTTAGGTAGTGGGAAAGTTATGTAGTACTGAAGACAGCTGGTGTTTGGGGAAACTGCAGCTTTTCCAGTTTTGCTCTGAGCAAAAAGCTACCTTAAGCAAAACTGTCCTTTGTGAAGAGACATGAGGACATTAGGACCTGGGTTTGAGCCCCTGGTCCCCACCTGCGGGGGGGGGGGGGAAGCCTTGCAAGTGGTGAAGCAGGGCTGCAGGTGTTTCTCTTTCTCCCCTACCATCTCAATTTCTGGCTGTGTCCATCCAATAAATAAAGATAATAAAAAAATTTAAAAAAAGAATTTAGGATCTTCTTGAAAATCTTTATTTATTTATTTATTTATTTATATTTTTTATTTTTTTAAGAAAGGATTAATTAACAAAACCATAGGGTAGGAGGGGTACAACTCCACACAATTCCCACCACCCAATCTCCATATCCCACCCCTCCCCTGATAGCTTTCCCATTCTCTAGCCCTCTGGGAGCATGGAACCAGGGTCATTGTGGGTTGCAGAAGCTAGAAGGTCTGGCTTCTGTAATTGCTTCCCCGCTGAACATGGGCGTTGACTGGTCGGTCCATACTCCCAGTCTGCCTCTCTCTTTCCCTAGTAGGGTGTGTCTCTGGGGAAGCGGAGCTCCAGGACACATTGGTGGGGTCTTCAATCCAGGGAAGGCTGGCCAGCATCCTGGTGGCATCTGGAACCTGGTGACTGAAAAGAGAGTTAACATACAAAGCCAAACAAATTGTTGAGCAATCATGGACCCAAAGCTTGGAATAGTGGAGAGGAAGTGTTAGGGAGGTGTACTCACTGCAAACTCTAGTGTACTTCTACTTTCAGGTATATATTTTGCAGTAGTTCATAGATACGTGTGAAGATATGCTCTGTCTCACAAAAACTGTTGTGTATCTAGGTTTTGGGACTTTGTTAGAAAGTGAACCACCTGAGATGAAATTAGAGTATACAATGAAAGGAAAGGTCTCACCCAAGTAATGAAGCTGAAGGGTTATCATTCCACATGTGAAGTCTCTGGACACATTCTGAAGTGAAGCATGTTGAGGTGGCAATCATTGCGTTGGTTAGGTTGTGATCGGCGTATGCAATATTATTTGATATGGATTGGGAGAGGCATACGGGAAATTGGGCCCTATCCAAGGATTCCAGGACTGGGGGAAGTAGGGGCTCTATAGTGGAGATGTGAGGTTCCTGCTGTCTTAGGGTGCAAAAAGAAAATCGATAGTTAATGTTATCATCACATTATTTAGTAATTGGGTTAACTTTGAAAAGTCCTTTTGTTAGGGTTTGCTGTACAGTATCCAGTATCTTGTATATAGCTGTGCTATTGGATGCTTCTGATCTACTTGGTCTAGGCTTTTGAGAGAGTCCACATATCAAATACACAGCCTATATATTAAAAAGATTCAGTTTGTGTTTTGAAAAACTTTGAGACATACAATTAATTTTACCCCTCTCAAATTAATTAACTAGTGATTTATATGTCTACATTTTGCTAGGAGTGTACATAAACACCATTCCCACCACCAAAAAACTGTGACCCATCCCTCCTACCCACTACCTCCCCCCACTGTCGAAGGAAGCTTCATGTCTACCCCTCACCACAGAGTTTTTACTTTGGTGCCCTACTTACAATTTGGTCAGGTACTGCTTTTATTTTCCCTTTCTGTTCTTATTTCTCAACTTCTGTTGATGAGTGAGATCATCCCATACTCATCTTTATCTTTCTGACTTAGCTCACTTAACATAATTCCTTCTAGCTCTGTCCAAGATGGGTCAGAGAAGGTGGGTTCATTGTTCTTGATAGCTGCATAGTATTCCATTGTGTATATATACCACAGCTTTCTCAGCCACTCATCTGTTGTTGGGCACCTGGGTTGCTTCCAGGTTTTAGCTATTATGAATTGTGCTGCTATGAACATAGGAGTACACACCTCTTTTTGGTTGGCTGTTATGGAGTCCTTGGGGTATAACCCCAGGAGAGGAATTACTGGATCATATGGAAGGTACATGTCTAGCCTTCTGAGAGTTTTCCAGACTGCTCTCCACAGAGGTTGTACCAATTTACATTTCCACCAGCAATGTAAAAGGGTTCCTCTGTCCCCACAACCTCTCCAGCATTTGTTGCTGCTGTCCTTTTTGATGTATGCCATTCTCACAGGAATGAGGTGGTATCTTAGTGTTGTCTTAATTTGCATTTCTCTGACAATCAGTGACCTAGAGCAGATTTTCATATGTTTGTTAGCCTTTTGGATCTCCTCTGTAGTGAATGTTTTGTTCATATCCTCTGGATGGGGTCATTTGCTTTTTTGGTGCTAAGTTTGCTGAGCTCTTTATATATTTTGGTGATTAGTTTCTTGTCTGATGTCTGGCATGTGAAGATCTTCTCCCATCCTGTGAGGGGTCTCTTTGTTTGTTTAATAGTTTCTTTGGATGTGCAGAAGCTTTTCAATTTGATGTAGTCCCATGGGTTGTTTCTGCTTTAGTCTTTCCTTGAGTAGCGACTCATAGTTTTCAGCATGAGAAACTTTCACTTTTTGGTCAACTTTATTCCTAGATATTTGATTGATTTTGCTGAAACAGTAAATGGGAGTGATTTCTGGATGTTCTCTTCAGATTTAGTGTTTGCATAAAGAATGCCACTGATTTTTGTACATTGATTTTGTAGCCTAATACCTTGCTATATTGCCTAATAACTTCCAGTAATTTTCTGCTGGATTCTTTAGGTTTTTCTATGTATACTATCATATCATCTGCAAATAGTGAGAGCTTGACTTCTTCCCTTCCAATCTGTATTCCTTTGATTTCTTTCTCTTGCCTGATTGCTATGGCAAGAACTTCCAATACTATGGTGAAGAGTAATGGTGACAGTGGACAGCCATGTCTAGTCCCCGATCTGAGGGGGAATGCTTTCAGCTTCTGTCCATTGATATGATGTTGGCTGTAGGTTTGCTATATATAGACTCCACTATCTTGAGGAATTTCCCATCTATTCCCATTTTTTGTAGAGTTTTGAGCATGAATGGGTGTTGGATTTTGTCAAAGGCTTTCTCTGCATCTATTGAGATAATCATGTGGTTTTTGGCTTTGCTTTTATTGATGTGGTGAATGACATTGATTGACTTACGGATGTTGAACCAACCTTGCATTCCTGGATGAATCCCACTTGGTCATGATGTACAATCTTTTTGATATGTTGCTGTATCCAGTTGGCCAAGATCTTGTTTAATATTTTGGCATCTATGTTCATCAGTGATATTGGTCTGTAGTTTTCCTTTTTTGTTCTGTTCCTATCAGCTTTTGGTATCAGGGTGATGTTGGCTTCACAGAGGTGGAAGGGAGTATTCCTGTTTCTTCAATCTTATGGAAAAGATTAAGAAGTATGGGTACTAACTATTTCCTGAAAGTTTTGTAGAATTCATTTGTGAAGCCATCTGGTCCAGGACTTTTGTTGTTGGGGAGATTCTTAATAACAGTTTCAATTTCTTTGTCTGTGATTGGTGCATTTAGATTTTGTAGTCCTTCTTGGTTCAGTTTTTGAAGGGTATATGCTTCTAGGAGTTGTTCCATTTCTTCCAGATTCTCTAGCTTGGTGGCGTATAGTTCTTCATAGAAGTTTCGCAGGATTCTCTGGATTTCTGTGGTGTCAGTTGTGATATCTCCTCCATCATTTACAATTCTATTAATTTGAGTCTTCTCTCTTTTTTCTTTGGTGAGTCTGGCTAGAGGTTTGTCAATTTTGTTTAATCTTTCAAAGAACCAACATTTGGCTTCATTGATCTTTTGTATGGTTCTTTTATTTTCGATGTTGTTTATTTCTGCTCTAATTTTAGTGATTTCTGTCCTTCTTGTTGCTTTAGGGTTCCTTTGTTCCTCTTCCTCTAAGTCCTTGAGGTGTGCAGTAAGGTCGTTCATTGGAGCTTCTTCTTGGTTTTTAATATGTGATTGTATGGCTATAAGTTTCCCTCTCAGTACTGCTTTAGCTATGTCCCAAATATTTTGATAGGTTGTGTCTTCATTTTCATTTGTTTCTAGGAACATTTGAATTTCCTGCTTGAGTGAGTCTCTGAACCAGTGGTTCTTAAGGAGTATGTTGTTTAGTTTCCAAATTCTGTGACTTTTAATAATTTTCTGTTTGTTGTTAAATGTTACTTTTACTCCACTGTGGTCTCAGAAGATACTTGGGATGATTTCAATGCTCTTGAATTTATTGATGCTGTCTTTGTGGCCTAACATGTGGTCTATCCTTGAGTATGTTATGTGGATTTGAAAAGAAGGTGTATTCCAGTTTTTTGGGGTGAAGGAGTCTGAAAATGTCCAAGAGGTCTAGTCTGTCAATCTCTTCATTCAATTCTCTTGTATCTTTATTGGTTCTCTGCTTTGTGGATCTGTCTGAGTATGAGAATGGGGTATTGAAGTCTCCCACTATTATTGTATTACTATTGATGTATTTTTGAAATTCATTCAGTAGGTGCTTGATGTATTTAGATGGTCCCTCATTGGGTGCATAGATGTTAATAATTGTTAAGTCTTCTTGGCTGATTGATCCTCTAATCATTATGTAATATCCTTGCCTATCTTTTATTACTTTATTTAATTTAAAATCTATCGTGTCTGAGATGAGAATGGCTATTCCTGCCCTTTTATGTGGTCCGTTAGCCTGTATGATAGTTTTCCATCCTTTCACTTTAAGTCTGTGTTTATCTTGTTGTGACAGATGGGATTCTTGCAAGCAGCATATGGTTGGGTTATGTTTTCTGATCCATCCCCCAACCCTGTGCCTTTTGATGGGTGAGTTTAAGCCACTGACGTTTATTGATATTATGGATTTAATGTATTGTAGTGCCATTGTTCAAAAAAAAATTTGTTTGCTCTGATATATTGCCAGTATTATAGTGATGTTCTTGTTTATAAGAGGTCTTTTAGAAACTTTTTCAGGGCCGGCTTGGTGATGGTTGCCTCCTTTAACTGTTGTTTGTCTAAGAAGGTTTTGATCTCTCCATCTACTTTGAATGAAAGTCTAGCAGGATATATTATCCTTGGTTGAAACCCTTTTTCATTCAGGGTTCCATAGGTATCTTGCCATTCTCTTCTGGCTTTTAGAGTTTGAATGGAGAAGTCTGCCGATAATCTTATGGGTTTTCCCTTGTATGTCACTTCTTGTTTCTCTCTTGCAGCCTTTAGGATCCTTTCTTTATCCTTACTTCTTCTCATTGTGACTATGATGTGTCTTGGTGTCTTCAGGTCTGGGTTGATTCTGTTTGGTACTCTCTGGGCCTCTTGAATCTTGATTTCCTTTCTGTTATTCAGTCCTAGGAAGTTTTCTTCTATTATTTACTCTAGGATGTTTGCTTCCCCTTTCTCTCTTTCTTCCTCTGGCAGGCCAATTATACGAATGTTCCTTCTTTTGAGATCATCCCATATGTCTCTGTTGTTGTTTTCAGTGTCTCTCAATCTCTTTTTAAGCTTTTTCACCTCTTTCTTCGTTTTCTCTAACTCATCCTCTGTCTGACTAATTCTGTTTTCTGCTTCTGTTAGTCTGCTTTCCCTTCCCTCAGTTTCTTTCTTCATTACAGCTATTACAGCTTTCAGTTCTCTAATTGCCTCAAGATAATCAGTATTTTCCTTGGGGGGTCTCAACTGTTGTTTCCCTAATACTGCCATTCCTTTCCTCCAATGTTGTTTTCATTTCTGTAATTAATAAGTTTATTATTGCTTGCATACTTTTCTTATCTATGGTTACTTCTGGTTGATTTGTAGTTTATTCTGGGCTCCTGTCTTCATTCATTGGAGTAGCAGTTTTATTTGTTTTTGATCTACCCATTTTTTTGATTTATCTGTTTCTTTTTTTTATGCTCTGTTGTTCCTCAGTTGTTGTGTCTTGAGTACAAATAACACTGTACTAAATACCTTTATGACAATTGCACTCACCAACCTCAGGAATTACAGTAGAAACTGAAGCAAGTATTGATGCAGTTTAATTGTTACCAGTTAGCCAAACAATTTCTCCAGTCTGTGAATAAATAATAACCAAATCCCAGTGAAGAAGAAAGAGAAAAGAAAGAAAGGATAGCAAGAATAGACAGTTATGCAAATCTACTATCCACTGTATATTCTAGGGGTAACAAGAGGGGAAAGGGAACTAGAGCAGAGATACACACATAGAGAGTCCACTCTGAGTCAGATTTCTTCCCCAAAATAATTCACAAATTCAGAAAGGCAAAGAAGAAGGAAGATGTGTATGACAAGATAAAAAGAGAGAGAGAGAGAGAGAAGAGAGAGAAAAGGGGAAAGATAAGAAAAAGAGCTGTAATTAAAGAGCAGTGAAAGGAAATTCCCAAATGTGTATCAGTGAATTCAAAAAAGCACACTGTTTGTTGGTGTGGGGGCTGGGGGCTGTGACTTTGGAAGCTGTAGGATTAAGGAAGAAAGGATGACAATAATGACAAAAAGAAAAAAAAAGAAAGAAAGAAAGAGAGAGAGAAAAAATAAAAAGATAAGAAAAAGAACAGTCATAAAAGGGCAGTGAAAGGAAATGGTTTTTTTATGTATTTATTTTTAATTGTTTAATTAGCTATGCGGGGTGAGTTAGGGGGGTTTGGCTACTTAGAAAGAAAAAAGGCCAGAGGTTTCAGAAGGGTATAGACTTAGAATTAATGATACTCTCTGGTGGGACAGGAATTTGGTAAAGAAAAGGAGCTCCTAGCAGGGGATCCTGCTAGGAGCTGGTCCCCAGGGATTGGTTATGGGGGGAGGGGAAGGAGGTATGCTCAGCGGGGAAGCAATTACAGAAGCCAGACCTTCTACCTTCTGCATCCCTCAAAGACCCTGGGTCCATGCTCCCAGAGGGATAGAGAATGGGAAAGCTATCAGGGGAGGGGGTGGGTTATGGGGATTGGGTGTTGGGAATTGTGTGGAGTTGTACCCCTCCTACCTTATGCTTTTGTTCACTAATCCTTTCTTAAATAAAAAATTAAAAAAAAAAAAGAATATTTGTACTATAAAAAAAAAAAAATTAAAAGGAAGAAAAAAAATTTTTTCCCCTTTTTTTCTACTCTAATTCTTAACCCAAATTAAGTTATAGTCACCTCCTTGGTGTCATCGCTAGGACCCCTTATTGGCTGGCCTACTAAAGGCAGAAAATCCTACCGTTTCCAGGAGATGTGGTCAGAGCTCAGCTACTAGCAGCTTCTCAGTCCGCCATCTTCCGGGAACCTCCTTCTAGCTCTCTACCATTGTTGATCCACATTGAGGGCAAAGTCCTATAGATGGCCCACAAAGGGGTCCATTATGTTATTCCTAATGGACATGCCAAGCAAGTATAAAGACCAATAAAGACACCTTAAAGTATCTAATGAAACAGTTTCTACTGAGATCTAGACACCCTCCTCACCTACCTCCTGTTACATGTCCCTCAACCACTCCAAAGCTACTCTTGTCAGACAAAGTAAGTACTACAAAAGCTGAATAAAGGCAAGAGACTGGCATACTTTAATGACTTGGGGGGCACTGAGGGGAGCTTGATAACCTAAGTCTCTATGGAAGAACAAGATGATGACTTGGTTTGGGGTAAAATGCACTGATATCTATATTGAATTAATGCAAGGAAAATGTCCTTTGGACAGCAATGTTATAATCAATATTTTATCAATAAAATGATATTGGATAAAAAAAGTAAAAATAGTTCAACATTTATATTTTCTTTTACTTTTCCTTTGAAACACTTTTACCCTATAATCATTGGAATGATGACTTCTAGAGCTTATAGAAAAAAATGACTTTACTGAGAATAAAGATTACTTATAATTCTTGTCCTGATGTCTCAGAAGTCATGCTCATTTAATAATCTTCTATTGTAAAAGACTTACAATTGTATGCTGACTATCTTGGGGGGAATAAAAGTCATGCATGTTGTCATACATGTATTTCTAAAGACTAGATATTTTGTCATGGAAGTGTGCATGCATTTAAGATTTGTGTCCAATGCTCTTTTCTTGTAGTGGAATTTAAAAAAATACTTTGTGAAAACCTTGTATTTTTAGCTGTAGACTTACAACAGAAGTAAATCTTTGGAATGCAGCTTTTGAGAGGAGAATAATGGAATGGCTTGATTGAAAAAGTCAGTTTTGGTGTATAAATAGAAAGAACTGTCTTCCTTGAATTCACAATCCATTGTACAGTTTCATTTCTGCTGCTCTGAGTAATCTGCCTGAAATGCCTGGGCCTTCTCTAGCCATCCTTGTGAGCTAAGTATCTCTCCCAGGAACCTGCTGGTAGTGATAGAAGATAGGAATGGGTACTACTCTTCATATTCCCCTGTGTTACAAACCACACAGTGATGATTCTATTTTCCTAATACTTTCGCTTAACTTACAATTGATTTTAAGTTTAACTTATTTATCATTTGAGTGCATCCTGACTTTATCTCCATCTCTTATCTCCTTAATTTTAAAGATTAATATTTATATTGAATCTCTAGTACTTTACTATCCAAACTGAATGAAAGCAGACATAAAAAAATCTAGCCTACAAATTTTTAATATTTTAGTATCACTGAAACTTATCCGTTGTATTTTAGGGAATAATGGGACATAGTTATAGAAAATTCCATTATAATTTTTTGTTTTTTTTCCCCAAAGCACCATGTTTAGGGTATATATTAAAAAAGAAAAAGAATTGTCCATTGGGAGTAGCGGATTTATTGTGCAGACATGAAGCTCCAGAGAGAAGCCTGGTGGCAGTGGGAAAACAAACAAGTCTTTATAGATGTATATATGAACTTCCATCCATCTCATATGCAGGCATCCTCCTACAACTTACTCAATACTTATTGTACTCATCAATTTCCTCATAGACACATAATGTGGGTCAGATTCATAGGTAATTGCGTATTCAATTAACCTATAAACTAGTTACGGTAATTTGAATTATGATCCACGTGAAAAGATGGACTTGCCTACACCAACTTTTTTCCTTTAGCCCCAAAGAAAAACTGCAGAGACATCACCTGCTAGGGAGAAATAAAAGATTCATTTGCTATGACAATGTAGAAAAAAAGAGTTTAGTCTGACAAATTTCTGTAATACTACAGAAATCTCATTACTTCTCATTTCAAAATACTATGGATATGGTTATCATTAATAAATAATTCCATATGAAAATAAACTACTATTTATTCCTACATCTATATAAATAGCTGAATGTACTATTCTCAACATATCAAACATGGGGGATGAGACAAAAGAATCTTTAAAACTCAAAAAATTGATCCAATCCCTACTTGTATTTTTTCTTCACTTTGCTATAGTTTAATTTCTTAAATACTTCCGTGAAATTTTTTGTTGTTTTAATTTTCATACATTTGCCCTGGCCTAATGAAAATCGATCCTTTTGGAAATTCCAAATTTCCAGAATATCTTCTGATTTTCCTAGTATTTAAACAGTCGATAGATCTTTCATCAAAGCTTCTTCCTTTCAATAAGTGGTACATATTATTCTATTGTTTTCTCCAGCATTGCAATTATTTAAATCTTTCTCTGATTTTTTTCTCTCTTAACACCTTTATCTAGTCTAAATGCATAGATATTTACAGTAGCACTTAATAAACTTGAAATCTTAGGGTGAAGACCTATACTTTTTGTTTAGTTTGCTTAATTTAATGTATACTTTTTGTATATGTATTTTCACTATACTTTATGGATGGGTTAATGGTTTACAGGACAGTTGTTGACACATAATTACAGCCACTCATCTCTCCATTATAGGTGTCTGGGTGTCTGGGAAATACTTGCTCCACCAGCCAAGGGCCACTTACCACATTATGCATCTATCACATCCCTTCCCCTCCTTCCTCAGTGCTCTTTGCTTTGGGTCTATGTACTTCTCCATGTCTGTATCCATGCTAGTCTTAAACTCAGAAGTTTGCTCATGTATTACACAATGGATATTTATTTATTTATTGCCTCCAGGGTTATTGCTGGGGCTCAGAGCCTGCACTAGGAATCCACTGCTCCTAGTGGCCATTTTCCCCCCATTTTATTGGATAGGACACAGAGAAATTGAGAGAGGAGGGGAGAGAGAGAGAGGAAGAGAGAAAGACAGGCACCTGCAGGTCTGCTTCACTACATATGAAGTGTCCCCTCTGCAGGTGGGAGCCAGGAGGTCCAACCTGGATCCTTATGCTGGCCCTTGTGCTTAGTACTATATGCGCTTAACTGAGTGTACCACTGCCTGGCCCCCATTTATTTCTTTTTTAAAACAAACATCAAGATTATCATTGCTGCCTATATAATAGATTTTGAAAAGCTTTGGTGAAAACCAGTTAACCGTCTTAATTTACAAGGTGATGTTTTAATTGACTTAGAATGACTAAGTGTTGCCTCAGTTCAGTGGTCTCTTTCCCACTGATTTTCTTTATCTCATCCTATCTGAAAAAATGAACATGGAATTGCGAAGCTATGATGATGATAAATAAGTACATACGCAAACAAACATCCTTACACCTGCAGACAATTATTTTTTGTCAAAGGGTCCCAAAACATTAGTTGAAAAAAAAAGAGTCTTTCCTACAAATGATGCTGGGAAAATTGGGTTGGAACAAACATAGGAATGAAAGGAGACCACTACATACACAGATGTCAACACCAAACAGAACAGAGAGTGGATGTTAGACCAGAAAGTATCAAATGCATTGTAGGAAACACAGCTGGAACAATCTGCTGTTTTGGAAATATCAAAGGATAAAAACAAAAATAAACAAATGGAACTTCATTATCTAACTGAGTTTCTGCTCAGCAAGAGAAACCATCACCAAAGCAAAGAGGCACTCTGCTGAATGGGGCAGCGATATTTATATGTCTAGCATCAGACAAAAAAAAAGGCTAATAGTCAAAATATATAAGAAACTCACAAGATTCAGCAGCAACAACAAAAAATATAAATAACCCCATAAAAAATGGGGAGGAGGTCAGGCAGTATTGCAGTGAATTAAGTACCAAGCGCCAGGACCAGCATAAGGGCTCTAGTTCAGGGCCCTGGCTCCCCACCTACAGGGGTGGGGGGTTGCCTTACAAGCGGTGAAGCAGGTCTGCAGGTGTCTATCTTTCTCTCCCCTTCTCTGTTTCCCCCTCCTCTCTCAATATCTCTGTCCTGTCCAGTAACAACAGCAATTACAACAGCAACAACAACAGTAACAACAGCAAGGGGAACAAAATGGAAAAAAAATGGTCTCGAGGAGCAGCGGATTTGTAGTGCAAGCTCCAAGCCCTAGCAATAACCTTGGAGGCAAAAAAAGAAAAAGAAAAAAATTGGGGAGAGGTTATAGAAAAAATCTTCACGAAAAGCTATAGCAAGATGTTAAAAAACATGAAAAAACTGTTCAAAGTCACTGACTACTAAAGAAGTGGAAATATAGACAATAGTGAAATACTATTTCACATCTGTGAGGACAGATACAAAAAGAGCTGATGAGGTGTGTGTGTGTGTGTGTGTGTGTGCGCGCGCGTGCGTGCGTGTGTGTGTGTGTGTGTGTGTGTGTGTGTGTGTGTGTGCGTGCGCCGTTTCTGCGGTGCTGGTACTATAAATTGATTCAATCCCTTTAAAAAACAGAATATCAAACACTAGACATGGACCTACACTTTGAACCAAAATTTCCTTTCCTAGGGACTTAGCCAAGCAAAACAAAAACGGTTGTCTAAGGTGATTTATATGTACACCTATTCTCATTAAAAGCAATATGTATTATTAATTTTACTAAATTTATTTTTACCAGAGCACTGCTCAGCTCTGGCTTATGAGTGGTGGTGGGGTTTGAACATGAGACATCAGAGCCTCAGGCACTGAAGTCATTTTGCATAACCATTATGTTGTCCATCCCTCCCCCAGTCCCACCCACTGCATCTGTATTTATAGTAGTCCAAGCCAGATTCCCAATGACAGATATATAGTTAAGAATGTTGTGGTATAGGGATGGGGAGACAGCTTGATGGCTGTGCAAAAGACTTCCATGCCTGAGGCACTGAGGTCCCAGATTCAGTTCTCAGCACCACTATAAACCAGAGCTGAGCAGTGCTCTGGTCTGTCTTTCTGTCTATCTGTCCATCTCTCATTACAATAAAATAAATGACCTATTTTAAAAGAGAAATATTTAACATAGAAAGTTGTGTTATATATATTCACACGGTGGAATACTACTTGGCTAGTACAAATCATGAAATAATCTTGTCCTTCTCACCTTGGATAGGACTTGAAGGAATCATATTAAATAAGATCAGCCAGGAGAAAGATGAAAACCAGATGGTCTCATTTATGTAAACTGGAATTTAAGAAACAAGGAGGGAAAGGCAAACCATAAGGGGAAGCTTTGCTTAGATATGGTCTGTTGAAGCAAGGCCAGTGGAGGGATCAAGTGGACTTCAGGTACCCAGTATACATCACATATAAGAACCTAACTGTAAATCACTACTTCTCTAATAAAACAATGAAAAAATAACCTTTTGGAATTAGACTAAGATTTCAGAATTTAATTTTTGACTTAAGGTATTGGTTTTATATTTATTTCTATTTTACTTAAAGGGTAAAATAAAACACCTTTGTTTCTAATGTAAGTATCCTGATAAATGATTCACTCATTCTGCTGATACATATATATGTTAATGTTTTCATTTTCTGTCAATTTTATTTATTTATTGGAAACACTGCCAAGACCATAGGTTAAGAGGGGTACAATTCCTACCACCAGAAATCCATATCCCATCCCCTCCCCTGATAGCTTTCCTATTCTTTATCCCTCTGGGAATATGGACCCAAAGTCATTATGGGGTGCAGAAGGTGGGAGGTCTGGCTTCCTCTCTGAACATGGGCATTGACAGATGGATCCATACTCCAGCCTGTATCTCTCTTTCCCTAGTGGGGTAGGGCTTTGAGAAGTGGAGCTCTAGGACACACTAGTGGGGTCCTCTGTCCAGGGAAGTCCAGTTGGCATCATGGTAGGATCTGGAACCTGGTGGCCCAACTTCCCAGTTTTGAAGCAGCCTCCTTGCAGGGCTCAGGCCAGGCATTATTGCCAAGGTTCCGCCATCTTGACTCTGCCCCCTTAATATTTTCAGAATAAATAATTATTAATTATCTTGTTTATAAAATAAAAAATGTTATTCTTTTCAATTTCTTTGTTCCATATAGGAATACATTACTATGATGCTATAATGAAATAATCAGTCTTATCAGCAATTCATAGAAAACCTTCCTTGTATAAAGAAAAAAAAATCAATATAAAGGTTAATTAACTGCTTTTATTTAGCTTTTGAGTCTTGGGAATTAATTTCCAAATTTTATCTCATTTATTAAAAATATTTTACTTATGTATGTATTGCATAGAGACAGAGGGAACATGAGAGGGGAGTGGGAGATACAGAGGGAGAAGAAGCGAACACCTGCAGCCCTGCTTCACTTTCATGAAGCCTGTGGCTTGAACCTGGGTCCTAGTGCATTGTAGCATGAGCACTCAACCTGCTGTGTTGCTATCTGGCCATACTTTACAAATTTTAACATTGAGCAATAACTGTGAGAAATAGTTACCTTCTTATAAAATTAAATGCATAAGAATAGGCTATTTCCAGCAATAGTGCACCAGGCCTGCATGGGTGTGGCCACAGAGGCCCCAGGGCTAATCTTGGCCTCTCCATATGCCAGATGTTACCAGTGCTTTAATTTCTTCCTCTCTTTCCCTCTGTGTGTATCATTCTTGAAAACAGATAATATATTTCTCATAAAAATTAAATCTGCAGTAACATGGAACATTCAGAAAAGTTTAATCTCTATCCCTGTCTTCCAGGACTGCTTTGTCCGGTCCCTCTGAGGTGATTGTGTTTAATATTGTTACTTTTTCTAAAAGTTCCTTATTTATGTTTTGTGCTCTATTCTTTATTACATTTTAATTTTCATTTTTATTAGATGGGAGAAATAAATTGAGAGTGGGCGAAGAGATAGAGAGGGAGAGAAAGATAGACACCTGCAGAATTGCTTCACTACTGTTAGGGCTGGAATCAGATTCCTTGTACTTGGTAATATATTCATTTATCCAGGTGTACCACCACCCAGCCCCCCATATTCTGTTCTTTCTTAAACGGTAGTTCTATACAATTTTAACTCTTATTGTCACTGAGGCTAAGCTCATTTTCATGTTTAGAAGCCATTTACTGCTGTCTTTTTTTTTTAAATTTTTTATTTAAGAAAGGATTAGTGAACAAAAACATATGGTAGGAGGGGTAGAACTCCACACAATTCCCACCACCCAATCCCCATAACCCACCCCCTCCCATGGTAGCTTTCCCATTCTCTAGCCCTCTGGGAGCATGGACCCAGGGTCATTGAGGGTTGCAGAAGCTAGTGGTCTGGCTTCTGTAACTGCTTCCCCGCTGAACATGGGCATTGACTGGTCGGTCCATACTCCCAGTCTGCCTCTCTCTTTCCCTAGTAGGGTGTGTCTCTGGGGAAGCTGAGCTCCAGGACACATTGGTGGGGTCTTCAATCCAGGGAAGCCTGGCCAGCATCCTGGTGGCATCTGGAACCTGGTGATTGAAAAGAGAGTTAACATATGAAGCCAAACAATTTGTTGTGCAATCATGGATCCCAAGCTTGGAATAGTGGAGAGGAAGTGTTAGGGAGGTACTCACTGCAAACTCTAGTGTACTTCTGCTTTCAGGTATATATTTTGCAGTAGTTTATGGATACGTGTGCACATAAGCTCTCTCTCACAGAAACTGGTGTATATCTAGGTTATGGGACTTTGTTAGAAAGTGACCCACCTGAGATGAAATTAGAGTGTACTATGAAAGGAATGGTCTCACCCGAGTAATGAAGTTGAAGGGTTGTCATTCCACACGTGAAGTCTCTGGACACAGTCTGAGGTGAAGCATGTTGAGGTGGCAATCGTTGCTTTGGTTAGGTTGTGATATTATTTGGTTTGGATTGGGAGATGCATACGGGAAAGTGGGCCCTATCCAAGGGTTCCAGGTCTTTTTGTATGTATATTCATAGTCATACATGCATGCACTTAGAGGAATAAATCATTCATCTCTTTCCTTTCATCTACCCTTGATTTCATGAAGAATATATGATGCAATGTTAAAATACTTTTGGTGGGGGTCGGGCGGTGGCGCAGTGGGTTAAGCGTATGTGGCGCACAGTGCAAGGACCTGCGTAGGGATCCCGGTTCGAGCCCGCGGAACCCCACTTTCAGGGGAGTCGCTTCACAGGCGGTGAAGCAGGTCTGCAGGTGTCTATCTTTCTCTCCCCCTCTCTGTCTTCCCCTCCTCTCTCCATTTCTCTCTGTCCTATCCAACAACGAACAACATCAACAATGGCAATAATAATAACCACAACGAGGCTACAACAACAAGGGCAACAAAAGGGGGAAAAATGGCCTCCAGGAGCGGTGGATTCATGGTGCAGGCTCCGAGCTCAGCAATAACCCTGGAGGAAAAAAGAAAAAGAAAAAAAAATACTTTGGGGGAGGCAGGTGGTAGTGCACCAGGTTAGGCCCACATAGTACAAAGCTCAAAGATATGCACAAGGACCCCAGTTCGAGCCCCTGGCTACCCACCTGCATGAGGGTTGCCTCACAGGCAGTGAAGCAGGTCTGCAGGTGTCTTTCAGGTGTCTTTCTCTCTCTCCCCCTGTCTTCCCCTTCAATCTCTCTACCCTATTTCACAACAACAAAAGAAACAACAAGAACAACAAGGACAACAAAAATGGGGGGGTGGCCTCCAGGAGCAGTGGATTCATAGTGCAGGCACCAAGGCCCAGCATTGACCCTGGAGTAAAAAATAATAATAATAATAATGATACTTTTGAGTCTGATCAAAAACCTTTAGTCCCTGTTTATATTTTAGTATTAAATAAGAAAAAATACATTTTAAGGGCAGTGATAATTTTGTGTTTCAAGCAACTATATTTTTGCAAAGAGAATTCAGGCTTAGACAGTTGCCATTTCAATGCATAAGCTTAGACAAAATAAGGATCTTTAGATAAATTGCTTTTGCCAGTATTTTTTTCCCTGCTTATTTCAGTATTGAGATTGAGTCATTATAATGATTGAGCTTTGCAAAGGTCAGTATTTTCATTTGGCATTTCTTATAATTATAAACTCAATACTGGATGTTTATATATAAGAGAAGGTGTTATAGCATCATATTAAACATGCTTAGCTATGTTTACACAACATTAAGCATTTTGGAAAGCCTTTGAGATATAATAACAGAATATCTTATTTTTACATGATATCTTGACTAGTGTTAGTTGGCAATTAGATTATTGGAGATTCCTCAAACTCCATATTTCTAAGAAAGTGCCATGATTATATTTACTTGATGATATGCAGGATTCCCTATTATTTCATTGTAAGTAAAATCATGTTTTTAAACATATTTAGGTGATTCAATTACTTTGATCATAATAAAATATATCTAGGAAAGAACAAATGTCAAAGTTATCTCAGAATTTTTAGCTGCCTTTGTTTATTTGGAGTTTACAATGTCTGTTTGTAGCACAGAAGCATTGACAATGGCATTTTCCTCTTACCTGGATGTTCTTCCTACATGGTATCTCTATACACTAAATCATCCAGTCTCATATAAATATTATTAGTTTTACAAATGATATTTTAGTTTATCTTTTAAAAGCCCAAAACAGTTCATAAAATTAATAAATAACATTTTGTCAGTATTTCATGGAAACAAGTTTGAACATTCTACTTGAGATCTTAACATCATGTTCTTTCCTTGAATGATATCCAGTGAAACCATTTCGTGATTTGATCGTCATATCCCTTGTCCTTTCATAGTCCTGGGTGTACATATATACATAATTTTTAATAAAATAGCTAGTCATACTTTTAAGGCTTTAGTCTTCATATATTAAGAAGCAGTAGTGTAATGAAAATGACACATTGTCAGTAGAGTCAAATATCAGATTTCTTTTTTATTCACTTTTTTAATCCAAGTAGTTTTGTAATCTATATAGATGATCAAAACATGTTTAATACTAATATTTCATAATCATATTTGAGAATAAATACAAAATCAAAGTCACTTGTTAATTCTGTGATTAATGTGCTTTATACTAAATGACAAATGTTGAAAAAACTTGTCAATCAAAAGTGTTAGTGACTAACGGGAAACAGAAAGTCAACATGTTGATTTATAAAGTTGGGAAAAGAGAAAATGCAAAACCCTGCAAAATTTAATCTCAATCATCAATAGTATACTTTGTTAGAATAAAACACCTTCTCTGCCTCTATAATTTGCCATGAACCTTATTAATCAGATTTCAACTTTGATGCAAACTTTTTTCAGATTTAGTTTACCTTGACATTTGAAACTGTCGGAATATGAAAAGTTAAGAGTTTTGCATTCTGTTTTTTCCAACTTTATAAAAGTATGTTACTGTATATGAAAGAAATATCTTAATATCCTACACATATAGAAAATACACCACAACTTAGGAAAGAAGCTGGCATGTTGATGACAAAATACTTCATGTCATGTGGATATGGATATCTTAGCTAGATCATCTCTCTGATTCATCATTTATTTGCTTTCTCAAAATGCAATCCTGAAGTCTGTCAAGTATAAGAGTGCCAAAACTAATTCTAAATTGTTTTAGGAAGTGGGTCCAGGAGATAGCTGCCTTTAACCTGACCTAGGAAAAGCCTGAGGTTTGTGTCCAGGCACTAAAGGAGGGCAACGGGTTCGGCGCCAGGGAAGTTGTATGATTAGTAAGGTAATACTGCTTATACCTCTTCCTCTCTTTTCTCTTTATCTGAAATTTAAAAAAAAGGGGGGGGGGCGTGTAAAATCTCTTTGTAAGGCTGTTTAGCTTTTGGATTGCACATGCCTGAAGCTATGAGACTGCAATATAATAAAATAAAACAAAGTAGAAAATAACCCTGGGGGACTGCGTGGTAGCGCAGCAAGTTAAGCACACATGGAGTCAAGTGCACAGACCACCATTGGGATCCCTGTTCGTGCCCCTGGCTCCCCACCTGCAGGAAGGTTGCTTCACAAGTGGTGAAGCTGGTCTGCAAGTGTCTATGTTTCTCTCCCACTCTCTTGATTTCTATCTGCCCTGTGCAGCAACGATAATAAAAACAACAAGGGCAACAAAAATGGAGGAAAAATTACCTTCCAGGAGCAGTGGATTTGTAGTGCAGGCACCGAGCCCCAGCGATAACCCTGGAGGTAATAACAACAACAACAATAACAACAACAACAACAATAATCCTAGCAGATTAGTCAAAGAAACTCAAAAGGTATATAATGTTCAACCTACTGCATGGAAGCCTTCCTGTCAGTGTCCATAACTTGGGACTGATGGAGTTTCTCTGATTATTACTAGCAATAAGAGTAGTATGAAAAATATGTTAGATTTGTCCAAAATAGGAAGATATAAATGTAAATTTGTTGCAGTATTTCATATTAATATTAGTACTAGAATATTTGGCATTTTCCCCTTATGATTTTCATGTTGTATTATACAGAGAATAATTTAGGGCTATATACAACATGAAAAATATGTCACAGAGTTAAGATTTTTTCATCAGAAATCCAAGTATAGCGTGGCTTAAAATAAAGGGACTAGTAAACTACATTGTTTCAGCAGAAGTAAGATGTGCTTTGAAATTGGTCTGGATAATAGAAGTCAAGAGAGATAAAGTTTTTCATTTTTAAAGGCACTGAAATAGAGAAACCATACAAGAAAACATTCCGTATCATGAGGGTCCTGATCATGTAGTGGAGTCATTCAACTGTTGTAATCACAAGAAGTTATAAATAGGAAAATACCGATACAGTGTACCTTTTGTAAACTTAGATATTTCGTATCATTTATTCAATATATGACTCCAATTTGTACACAGAATGACTATGTAATCCCAACCTTTACAAATCCTCTTGTGGCTTCTAAAACTTACTTATTAGTATTTTAGATGTAAATGAACTCATTGTTTATGCATGTGCATTATAATATGTGATATATTCCAAGTCTCCTATGTTTTATTCAATTAAGGTTTGTTATCCTTAAAATGTCTATAATTGTATAGGGAATTTTCCACGGTATTTTGAATGGGAAAGTACATTTCAATATATTCAAGAAATGTTACTGGTACATAATAGAAATGTTTTTTGGTCGTAGGTTAAACCTGAGAAGTTGTCAGGAAAATGTTTTCTTGGGGTAAACAAAATGCCAAAAGATGAGAAAAGAATCAGTTTCTTGAAAATATTTAAAAACATACAAAAATTATTCTATAAATCATTCCATGCTTTGCAAACATCCACTCTGCTGCACAAGAATCCTACAAATATTAAGGTTTGTGTCCTAGATAATCTTTCAAAGAAGTTAAAATAGAAAAGGGATTGTCTCTAAAGATACATGAAAGCTATTTTTGTCTAATAAAGTTTCCTCAATATTTTTGGTTAGGCTAAAAGAAGATACAATTCAGTATGTACAATTTATAGAGATTTGGTGTATTGCATCAAAGTAAAAGACTCTGGGGTGGGGAGAAGGATTCAGGTCCTGAAACATGATGGCAGAGGAGGACCTAGTGGGGGTTGTCTTGCTATGCAGAAATGTTACACATGTAGAAACTATCGTATTTTACTGTTGACTATAAACCATTAATCCCCCAATAAATAAATGAAAAATAAAATAAGGGGTAGTTTTAATAAAAATAAAATAAAATTTATAGAGACCTCATGCTACTTTTGGCCAAAAATGGCTTTGAATATTTTAATTCTTTTTATGCTGAGTCATAATAATGATTTTAGGAAAAGAGGTGCAGGAACTTCAACTATGTAGAACCCACATATTCAGGTTCTTCACGTGCTCCATTCACATGGTCAGAAAGCTTCTTTAAATAGAATAAATGAAATATTTACCGCTGAAATATTTATTATCTATAGTAACTTCATAGTTAAGATCTGTCCAGAGATCAACAGCAGTCCTGTAAACCATTAACCTCCCCCTATATGGGGGGGGGGGGAGAAGATACAAAGTAAATTGAGCACCTCAACTGAGAGCATAGTTAGTACCCTCTTTTAGGTGCTGAGAGGCGATACTTCTGGTAGAATGTACACATTACAGTGCGTGAGTATCCCCTTTAAGCCTCAGGTTCCCATCCGCAGTGGGAAAACTTGACAAAAGTACTATAAGTATATCTACAGTTTCCATTCCCACTCAATTCCTCTTTGTCTCCATCCAAAATAAATAAATAAATAAAGGCAGCGGGTTAAACGCGTGTGGCGCAAATCGCAAGGACCAGCTTAAAGATCCTGGTTCTAGCCCCCAGCTCCTCACCTGCAGGGGAGTCGCTTCACAGGCGGTGAAGCAGGTCTGCAGGTGTCCATCTTTCTCTCCTCCTCTCTGTCTTCCCCTCCTCTCTCCATTTCTCTCTGTCCTGTCCAACAACAATGACATCAATAACAACAACAATAATAACTACAACAATAAAATAACAAGGGTAACTAAAGGGAAAATAAATAAATAAATAATAAATAAATAAATCAGGTGGCACACCTGACTGAGTGCATGTTCCAATGTTCAAGGATCCAGGTTCAACGCCCTGGGGCCCTACCTGCAGGGTGAAAGCTTTATGAGTGGTGAAGCAGGGCTGCAGGTGTCTCTCTCTTTTTTCCTCTCTCCCTCTCTCTATCTCCTCTTCCCTCTGTATTTCTCTCTGTCTCTATCCAAAAAATAAAATAATAAAAATTTAAATAAATACATAAATGAATAAGATAAAATAAGACATTTTTATAACTAGAAAAAAATCTAGTTTTCCCTTTCTTTATTTCTTATGCCCCACTGTGAGTGAGTTCTCCTGGTATTTGTCATTTTTCTGACTTATCTTACTGGATTCCTTCAAATTTCCATCAAGATTTTGAAAAAGAGAATTTTTTTTGGCCTCCAGGGTTATCTCTGGGGCTTGGTATCTATACTATTAATCCACTGCTTCTGTGTCCCTTTTTTTTTTTCTGATTTTTTGGGCAGGACAGATGAAAATTGAGAAGTGAGGGAAAGACAGAGAGAGGGGGAGAGAAAGACACCTGCAGACTGCTTCACTGCTTGTGAAGTGACCCCCCTGCAGGTGGGGAGAGAGGGGCTGGATGTGGGATCCTTACAAGGATCCTTTTGCTTCCTACTATGCACACTTCATCAGCTGTGCTACTGCCCAGCCCGTGCAATAGAGTTTTTATCAGTCCTTAGAGTTATGTAGTAAAATACATGATTAATCTTAGACTATGTGTAAATTTTCTAAATTCTACTTTGATCCTTCCTATCATCTAATCAACATATGACTCTAAAGGTCTGTCACAGGAGATCCAAAGACTATAAAGGGGAGAGAGTAAGACGGCTAGATGGGAATTGGTGATCAGTACACTACTTGAGAAAATTATCAATTAGCTAGTGGATGAGGGATGAAGATTTCTTTTTTTAAAAAATCTTTTTTATTGTATTTTATTTTTATTATTGGATATAGACAGAGGGAAATTGAGAAGGGAACGTGAGATAGAGAGGAAGAGAGAGAGTGATAACCCGAAGCCCTGCATCACCACTTGTAAAACTTTCTCCTGCAG
Organism: Erinaceus europaeus; assembly: GCF_950295315.1. NCBI lineage: Eukaryota > Metazoa > Chordata > Mammalia > Eulipotyphla > Erinaceidae > Erinaceus > Erinaceus europaeus. The sequence continues at coordinate 59,507 of NW_026648020.1, read as the reverse complement.
GTGGGGACCAGGGGCTTGAACCTGGGTCCTGTGTACTGTAATGTGTGCACTTAACCAGGTATATCACCACCTGGCTCCTGAAATGACATTCTCTAAATATCTGGGTATCTTTTTTGTTTGTTTGTTTTTTAATCTTTATTGATTGAATAGAGATAGCACATAATAAAGAGGACAGGGGAGATAAAGAGGAAGATACAGAGACATCTATGGCACTGCTTCACCAATAACAAAGCTTTAAAGCTTCCCCCCCCCCCCCCGCAGGTGGGGAATCGGAGCTCGAACCCAGGTCCTTGCACATTATAATGTGCGCTCAACTGGGTGCGCCACTGACTGGTTTCCAATATCTGAGTATCTCATAATATCAAACTATTCTGACTTACTGAGGAAATAGTTGATATGTTGAGAAGAACATTACACTAGTAACCGACCTCATAAAGGGCATGGACAATGACTTAAACTATATTACAAGTAAAGAAGGAGAAGAAAAAAAAATGCAACTACTTACCACATAAAGCAGTAGTAAAAATTTGCCAGTTACTTTTGTATATTGTGTAAATCCTGAGATATTTTATTTTTCCATCAAAACCCACAGTCTAATAATAGTGAGCGTAACTACTTTAGTATTTTTATCTTAAGGAACATTATCTTGAACTCATCAGAGAAACAAATCACAGATCATTACTTGAAGAAAAGTAACAAGAAATCATTAATAATTATATCAACTGATGCAGGGAGTAAGCAATTAGAATTTACATGAAGAAAAGTCAATGCCATATGTAACTTTTTTCCATCAGCAAATACCAGTGCACAAGAAGTAGGACTTCACTAATGAAAGCTGGATAACCAGAGCTAAAACATGACTGAGCACAAGATAAAGTTAATTTTTGGCCATTAAGTATTACCTAGAAACTTACTGTAGACATGCCTAGATCTTAAAATATTCATGCTTTAAATTCATACATTCTAAATAATAAACTGTGCTTCACCAATAAGTTATCAAAATACATCATGCCCAGTCATCTGTTCACTATTGTTTCTACATTTTCAACAGTTCTTTAAATAATTTTGCCCAGTACTTATTAACTAACTTCTTTAGTTTCCAGTTTTCCCTTCCTTGCAAACTTTAAGTAATTTAGGCCTCCTTATATTCCACCACCAAAGCAACCTTCTATTCCCGCTTTGTAAGAAGTTTTATTTTTTCAAGTATTCATCCTCACACAAATATTTTAACTTTGATTTTACTAAAGATTGAATTTACACTTGCTCCTCTAGCATCATGCCTTATGTAAGTTCTTATTTCATAGCAGCACTTCAGTAAGGACAGATCAAATTAATTGCCTATAAATCTCTTTATGTCTATAACTTAAAAGTAACTGTAATCCAGCATGTGCAGTCACTCAGTAAGTTTGGTTTGTGTTGTAGTTTAACTTAAGGAGAGGCTTAGGGGTTGGGCGTTGGGGGCTGCTGTGGCTCCTAAAAGGATTCACAGTGGGGAGCTGGGGACTGGCTTAAACAATACAAGGTTTATTAGGGTGAAACAGGTAAAAGGCAAAATCCACACTTACCATCAAGGGTTAAGAGTATGCTAGGTCCATAAAGGCTGAGTATAGTTATCAAAAGTTTAGTCCCATAAGATAAACAATTATCAGCTCTGGTAAAGGTTGCTCATGACTGTAGAGCGGTCTAAAAGTTAACAGGCTGGGCAGAGTCACACGTGTTCAGTTCCCAGGAGAAGTAGCCATGGCGGATGGATGTCTGGTGCACCTCCGCCGAGATGCTTCTGTCCAGGAGAAGAAGCCACAGCCAAAGAGAGTGAGTTCTGGCTGGCTGTACTTTTCTTCGTACACCAGCACAGCCTGGATCCGCCCACAATTCCCCCAAGCGCCTACACAGACCACTGCACACTCTGTTGTCAAGTATGACATCAGCACTGTGTGGGGACTTCCATCCATGGTCCCTGGTATACTGCGTCACCACAGGTTTAATTAGATGATCATTTAATTTTAACTACTTATTCTGCCCTCTGCATATTAGCAATGAAATATAGCAGAGAAAATTGCTAGTTCATGACATCAGAGCACTGATCGTTTTGGGGAGAGCAGGTATGATGGCAACAGAAATATACCAAGGTCCTTGATGAGAAAAGTATTTGGTTGGAAGACTGTAAGGAAAGTTCTTAAATAAATAAAAGTAGGATTACCTCATGGTCCAGAAATACCACTCTTGAGGCATTTATCCAAAGGACATATAATCACTTACTCAAAGGGATATATGCACCTTTATGTTCATAGCTGTGTTGTTCACAATAGCTGGAGAGTGGAAGCAGTCTAGATGCCTATCAACATAACTGGCTAATGAAGTTATAAGATATATAATCTATGGAATACTACTCTACAATCAAAAAAGAAGATACTGTGTTCTTTGGGACAAAATGGGTGGAACTAGAAGTGACAGCATAATGATGATTAAGATAGTCATGCTTTCCATAGTCAGTGTCCAAAAGACAAGTTATTTGGCGATAATCATACTGTGTCATAAGTGTTAGACTAAGATAGATGCATGGTTACAAAAAAGAAGTCATTTAGAATATAAGATTTCAGAAAGGGAATTGGTAGAAAAGGGAAAATAGATGTGTGGGGGTGGGTGGCATCGCCTGTTTACTCATTAGAGAGAGCAGAACATTTCTGGGAAGGGGAAAATTGGCATGACAAATTCTCAGCAATTCAAGAGAGAAAAAAAATATTTCTTAAAATAGAAAGTAGCAATTAGAGTAACGGTAGCATCTGAGTTGGACTGAGGACTAGAGGATACAAAGAGAGCCTTCCCAGATTCAACAGACACTCCAGAGGCCTCTGCTACTTAACTGGACTAAAGAAGAAGGAACTCCAGGGAAATGAAGGGGTAATGAATAGAAGCTGATCTTGCAGATGCAAATGAGAGATACAAGTTATATCATTTTGCAGCATCATGACTAATGATAACTCATTTTAAGGATATAAGTATATAGAAACTTTTCCTCCCACTTAAATACAGATCGTACTGGCAATGTTGGAGTGGAAGGTCAAAAACCTCCTATCTCTTTGGATTCTTCTTGAGTATGTCAAGCAATCAGATTAACATTTAGATTCCTAGGAGAAAAGTCAAAATTCAGTTACAGATCAGTTATGGAGAATCTACATGGATATGCACTCTAAATACAATTAAGTTAAATGAGACTATTTATGTCTGTCTGTCTTTCTGTCTATCTCTGTCTACATACCCATCCTAAACCAAGCAGTAATTTAGGTGTTTTGTCATTCAAAATGAGAGAACAGAACTCATACGATGAGGAGAGAGTGACTAGCAGGCTAAAGACCATCAACTTGCATATGTGTTTTCCCACCAGGATTATTGCTGGGACTTGTTGCCTGCATGTCAACTCTGATTTTCCAGTGGCCACCCCCTTACCACACACACACTTTTTTTTTTCTTTTTCTGATAGAGGCTAAGAGAAATAGGAAAAGAGAAAGACAGAAAAAGAGAGAAATACAGTAAAAGAGAGACACCTGTAGCCTGGTTGACTGCTCTTGAAGGTGGTGGTGGGAACTCAAATGTGGGCACATGCACATGACAGTGTGCACTCTACCAGGTGTGCCTTGCTGTGACCCAGGGCCATATGCAAATTACTAGATTTTTTCCCTATCCTATGTATGCATGCTAGCCGTAGAAAGATTGCTTCTATCTACATAATTAAGGAAGTGGTAAAAGTGTCTCATGAACCTGTGGAGTCTTAGTTGACCTCATTTAAAAATAATCTATATGCCAAAGTGGAGGGTCACCTGGCTGTGTCTCTCTGAACCAAGCCTGGTGCTGGGTCATCCTTCCATGTGTGGACAGCCTTGTGAACACAGAGGTAGTTTACTTCTTTTTTAAAAAAATATTTTATTTATCAATGAGAGGGATAGAGAGAGAGAGAAAGAGAAAGGAAGAGCAGGGGAGGGGAGGGGAGGGGAGGGGAGGGGAGAGAGGAGAGGAGAGGAGAGGAGAGGAGAGGAGAGGAGAGGAGAGGAGAGGAGAGGAGAGGAGAGGAGAGGAGAGGAGAGGAGAGGAGAGGAGAGGAGAGGAGAGGAGAGGAGAGGAAGAACCAGACATCACTCAGGTACATGTGCTGCTGGGGATCAAATTCTTGGACCTCATGCTTGAGAGTCCCTTGCTTTATCCACTGCACCACCTCCCAGACCATGGTGTTTTACTTCTTGCAGTCAGCATGCCAACTCCTGAGGCTCCAGAAGAGAGGCTAAGAAAATCCAAGTACCTTGGCAAAGAGGCTTCTGCATTGAGACACCAGCATATAGCAGTCAGTCTGGAGCTCCGGAAGGCCAAGACTGACAAGGGACAAGCAAACCTTGAAGAGAAGGAACATCACCTAATGTCCCCTCAACTCAGCTTCTGAGCAACCTGCCAAAGAAGACGGCTTCACCCTGCCAGAAATAATCAGTGGTGTGAATGCCTCCCATCCACGATCCACGATCCAGACCTGTGCCTACAGGCCACCCAGATGGCCAGGACAATGCTGGCTTGGGAAAGGAACCCTCCTCTGAAACTGATTGTGGCCTCAAGAATCATCAACCGGCTGGTGGAGTTCCTCAGGTTTTTGTTTCACCGATTTGTGGTTTGAGGCAGACTGGGTCCAGCATCCAATTGGGGACCTCAAAGCACACCCAAGTGGTGGTGGAGTGGCAGTTTCCCCCAACACGACTGTGTGAGCAGGCCCTGTGGGCTCTATGGAATATTGCAGAAGGCAGCTCAGAGTTCAAAGACCTTGTCATCTCAAGGGGCGCTATCCCACATCTGCTGGCCCTGACCTCATCAACCACACCAATCCCATTTCTGGGCAGCAGTACATGGACCCAGTCCAACCTGTGCTGAAACAAGCACCCATACCCCAGCAGGCAAGCGGTGACACACATCCTGCCGGCCCTGTTCCACCTCCTGCACCAACAGGATAGTGAGTTCCCCTTGGATACCTGCTGGGGCTCTGTCCTACCTCACTGATAGCTGTAAGGAGTCCATAGGCCAAGTGGTGGTCTCAGGGGTCCTGCCCAGGCTGGTAGAGGTTCAGAACTCAACATCCCAACTCCTTCTTTGCAAACCGTGGGGAACATCATCACAGGGATGGACCACCAGACCCAAGAGACCATTGATGGTATGCTGATTGTGCTGCCCTGGCTCCTGACACACTCCAAGCCCTTCATCCAGAAGGGAGCAAGCTGGGCCCTGAACAAGGGACGTGGCCATGGGGGATGGGGGACTGTTTTCTGGTAACATACTGCCTCTCTTGGTAGAGCTGCTCAAAATGGGAGAATTGAGCATCAATAACGAGGCTGTCTGGATGTTAGCTAACATAGCCTCTGGGGCCACCATGGACCAGTTAATCCAGTTTGTCTATGGTTTGAGCCCCTGGCTCCCCACCTGCAGGGTGATCACTTCATAGGTGGTGATGCAGGTCTGTAGGTGTCTATCTTTCTCTCCCCTTGTCTGTCTTCCCCTACTCTCACCAGTTCTCTCTGTCCTATCCAGCAACAACAACATCAGTAATAATAACCACAACAATGAAAAAAACAAGGGCAAGAAAAAGGAAAATAAATAAATAAAATATTTTTTTAAGTTTCAGTGTTGTGCTGTACTCTCTTTCTCCCAGATACACACACACCCTCTGTCTCTGTAAAAATAAAAAAGAAAAGAAGATATTGAGGTTGAATGTTCAAAATGTAATGTTTTAATGAGAATATTAGAATGAAAATGTATCACAAAGTTGTGAAATAGTCTGGCTTATAGGAGACAGCAGGACAAGGACCCTGATGCACTGCCAAGGAGAATATTAATCAGGGTATATGGGAATAGACTTTTATATTATAGAGATTTACAAAGTAGGCAACTTACAATAAATTAACAAGCACTAGCAACATTAACATAGTCTTTTATTAACAGAACCTTGAGATTTCTAAGAAATAGACAAAAGACATCAGTATGAACCAGTCACTTTTGTTACCCCTTTATTCCATCATTGGATTCTAAATAGAAGTCTGAGGGACCAGTCCACAAGAAATGATGCCTACATCTTAGACCAGTGTCAAGATATACTGATAAGAAAGCTGAGATTCTATACCATTATGAAAAGAAGATATTCTCTAAAACCTGTGTTTATCAATGCAAGAGATCACATCACTGGGAGACATGCAGTGCCCTAGATCAGACTTAGGACTTTATATATACAAGTCCTATGTTATGTCACTGAACTACCTCTTGTATCCAAACAAATAAAGGGGGAGGGTAATTTTATCCTCCAATGACAATTTGATTTTTTTTCTACATTGAAATAGATGGACTGTGTGTTACATAGAAGCAGAATTGAATTTTTTCTCTAAGCTACAGCATTGAAGTCTTCCCTCTACACGTATTACCAGGAAAGCCATATACAAAGTGATATGAACACAGTGTATCATTGCCCCCCAATGACACCACCACTTTGATGCACATTTAGGAATGATTTTTATGTGTTTTTTGGTTACTACTATGAAAATATGGAAAAATAAGACTATAGATATTAATTAACTTTGGGAATTTTAAATTTCCTTAATGGATTCTTTAGGAGTTTTTCAAAATAAATGCTGACATTCAGAAATGTAATTGCTATACAGTAATGTGGCTTTAGGGAATTTTTGTTTTTACATTTATTAAACAAATTTGCTAAATATTAAACTTTATTTATAATTATGATAGGAAACACAGCTGAAAAACTAAACACATAAATTGGGTTATGTCATATGTACAAATATATGCAGCTTTAAATATATATACACAGAATGCTCACTCAGTGTAAACAAAGAAGTAATGAATCCAGCCAAAGCTACTGTAATATTGTGATACTCAATTTCATTTATAATTCAGCTAGAATATAGCAAGGATAATTTGCATACCACAGTGCTGTTTACATATGTCAAAGGAATTTTCTTTCTAATTTTTATATTTTGCTTTTGTTTCTAAGTAAGTATCCAATGGTTAATTTCTTTGGTTCTAGAAAAAATTAGTTCTACCTAGTAACCAGCATCATAAGTTTTTCAAAAATACTTAGATGTGCTTAGACTCTTAATTAGCACCATTTTTAAAATTAGAGATTGGTAAATTTGGAATCTAGTAAATAAACACTTTGCATTTCTGTGTTTTATGAGAGTAGTCACATTTGGTGTTTTTTTTTTCCCTTTGTAAATGAGTGTTGGCTATAAATAGCATATAGTAACATGAAATCAGTACTTTCAAAAATCACTTGTTTGTTTTTGAGACAGACAGAGAGAGACAGTGCGTAAAATATTGTTCATCTCTGGTGAGTAGGAGTACAGAGGATTGTACCTGGAATCTCTGGGAACTCAGATATGCAAGTCCAGTGAACTACAGTTGTGCTATATATCTGACCTACATTGATTGTTATAATTTTATAAAGATAAGATATTTACACATTACATTGATTTCCTTAATGTCCTTTAGTTCAACCACATGCATTATTCTTAAAAGGAAAAGGAATAAATAACAAATTTTGATGTGTAATGTAAGCATTATTGTGTAAAAATAGGATGGATAGAAATAATAGACTCATTCTGAAACAAATGCAATAAATAAACAAGTTGATTAGGTTTTTTAACATTATTATTGAGCTAGCATTTAACGTTTTTTAAATTGTAAGAATAATAGTGGAACTTTAGTAAAAATAAAATTGTGTTCATATCCTGATAAATGTGGCTGTGTTGCTATAGCTGTTTGCATAATAGTTAGATGGAAAGAAAAAAATGAAATAACTATCTTAGAAAACATAGACAACCCTGATTATATCCTAAAGAAAATTTTGTCATCAAGCAAATAAAAATATTACGTTATTAGCATAGACTGAAAGAAATAGGGATCAGAAGATAGTTTGGCATATACAAGCCCATCACCATATGGCAGTGATGTAACACCAGAGATGTTTAGGCGCTGTGGTGTCTCTCCTTTTATTCCTGACTCTCTCTTTTGATTTCTCTCTCTTTCTGAAATATAGACAATGAAAATGTCAGCCCAGTAACAATGAAGCCACACATATTGAGGTTACGGCAATGCCAAAATAAAATAAATAATATTGTGAGTCAGGCGGTAGAGCAGTGGGTTAAGTGCAGGAGGTGCAAATTGCAAGGACCAGCATAAGGATCCTGGTTTGAGCCCCCGGCTTCCCATCAGCAGGTGAGTCGCTTCACAGGCCTGTGAAGTAGGTCTGCAGGTGTCTTTCTCTCTCCCTCTCTGTCTTCCCCTCCTCTCTCCATTTCTCTCTGTCTTGTCCAACAATGGCACATCAATAACTACAACAATAAAACAGCAAGGGCAACAAAAGGGAATAAATAAAATAAATATTTAAAAAATAAATAAATAACATTTAAAAATTGATACCAAGCCTGAGACATCAACTTTCCAACTCCAATAATCTTGTGTGACCTTTCCTAACACACAGGACTACCTTGTTCCATTTTCAGATGGTGCACTCTCTAACAAAGTTTCAGACCCAGGGGTCGGGCAGTGGCACAGTGGGTTAAGCGCATGTGGCATAAAGCACAAGGACCAGCTTAAGGATCCCAGTTTGAGCCCCCGGCTCCCCACCTGCAGGGGAGTCGCTTCACAGGCGGTGAGGCAGGTCTGCAGGTGTCTATCTTTCTCTCCCCCTCTCTGTCTTCCCCTCCTCTCTCCATTTCTCTCTGTCCTATCCAACAACGAACAAAATCAGCAATGGCAATAATAATAACCACAATGAGGCTACAACAAAAAGGGCAACAAAAGGGGGAAAAATGGCCTCCAGGAGCAGTGGATTCATGGTGCAGGCACGGAGCCCAGCAATAACCCTGGAGGGAAAAAAAAAGTTTCAGACCCTAGATACAGGCCTAGATACTGGGTTCATGTATACAAGTATCCATAAATTAGGGGTAATTATATACCACAAGGTAAAAATACTTAATAGTCCTCTGTGATTAGATTTAGACCTACTAAGTGTGATAATCAAGTAGGAAGGCCTAGAGAAGGCCTGCAAATTGTATGATCAGATATTTACTACTTAGACCTAGTCGCCCTCATCACATCCCCCGTACTTCACTACCCTCAAACACTATCTACTCAAATAAATACACACAAGAAAGTGTTTGTTTCTTTAGTGAATATAATAATTTCTCCAGAGAATCCTGTCAGTAGTTACGTTATAGATTTTGCAGTACCTGATAATTTCCTAGGATAATAATTGAGAAAAATGGAGGAGATTAAAGAATACTGATACATTAATTGTAATGGTTTTAAATTATTGTGCAATCATGAGAAAATCTCGATATTGTACTAAGTAAATGAAATATATCATGAATATTATATAACAGTTAATATTACTTTAATACTATTTACCTAATATGTTGTAAGATAGACACAGCTATAAATAAAATAAATTACAAAACTAGTATGCATTTGGCATAGTAGTTTTGTGTGACTAATGCTCAAAATTGATTTATTTTAGAGTTTAGAGTCAGAGATGCAGAGAGACAAGACAGAAAAAGTGAAGGAGTCCACAACACTGAAGCATCCTTCAATGGGGTAAGTTGAAATGGATTTTGAAAATCTCATGAATGGTGTGGTATATGTGTGTGGGGAGGTTCATTAGTCTGCATGTTTGAACCCATGTGAAACATTTGCTGAAGAGATTCTCCTTTTTTTTGCATTTACTGTTTTATGCCATCTCATCAAACGTTAGTTGCCTATGGGTATGAGAACTATTTCTGGACTTTCATTTCTGTTTCGCTGGTCTGTGTGTTAAATTTGGTTACAGTATCAGTATCTCTGTAGCGTAAATTGAGGTCATAGTTTGATGCCTCCACTCTTGTTTATTCTCAAGATAGCTGGGGCAACCCTAGGTATTATCTGTTTCCAGATCAACTTTTGCAGGCCTGCCCTTGTTGTTCTAGTCCTTTAAAGAAAATTGGTAGCATCTTGATAAGGATGGAATTAATCTGTGTATGAATGAATGGGATGGTGAGTTTGATGATGTTAATTCCTCCAATCCATGAACATGGGGTATTTTTTCCCACTTCTTTGTATCTCTATTTCCTTGAAGAGTATCTCCCAATTTTTGGTGTAAAAGTATTTTAGCTCCTTTGTTATCTCTATTCTTAAATACTGTATTGCTTTTGCTGCTAAAGTAAGAGGGATCAATTTCCAGATTTCTCCTTCTATTGGATAGCGAGTGAGGAACTGAGCACAGAGATCTGTGTGGTTAAGTTTGTATATGTGACTGTGTGTGTGTGAGTGTGTGTGTGTGTGTGTGTGTGTTCACAATGGACATGGAATCTGTGGATTAGAAAGCAGATGGTTGTTCTCTCATAGTGTGTCTTAGTGCCAGTTTTCCCATTCTAGACTTGCAGCAACTCCATAGCTGCTGCTGTTCTCATATCTTCACTTGCTCCTACATCACAGTATCTTGAAGATTTGTATTTCATAATTTACAGAGCTAGTAGGGACATTCATCCTGTGGATCCAATCTCGCCTTCTTTGAAATAGGTAACTTTATATTGGTATATACAAAGACAAATAATAATCCCAGACCTTCTCTGAGGAGAGTAAGTAAACAGTGTCTAGATTTTTACAAAAGATGAGCAAACTTTTTCTAGGATAATTAAGGTCAAGTCTTTGGAGCAATACACATTACCTATAGTATCTGAAGCAATCATCCTTGAATCAAGTTTGCCAGTACTCTTAGGTGAACGTAAAATATCCACACACAAAAACTGTTCTCCAGATGAGTGACCAACGTGGTGGAGAAAGTAACTGTACTAAAAACTGAAGAGACAGGATATTTAGGTCTTTAGTTGGTCAATTTTTTTCAGTCACACTCACATAAAATGTGTGTTTCTTTTTCTCATTCTGTTAATATTTCTTCTCATTTCATCTGGCTTCATCAAACAGTTCTTCTCTCATTATATTTTCATAAGATAATTCATCCTATCTACTGTGAAACTTCTTTTTTTTTTGCCATGGCCACCATGCTGAAAACTGTACCGCTGCTTGCCTCACATACTGGGACCTTACATCTTTCGGTTACTCAGGCCAGGAGAATGATTCAGAGCAGCACACCATAGTGTGGTTATATTTCTCAACTGTTTCCTTTAGTAAAATAACATTATACTTTTCTTTGCAGAAATTTGATCAACTGCAGTAAATGAATTTTGGTTAGCTATGTGTCTCAAAAAAAAAAAAAAAATCAGGGTAACCTGCCAGTGAATGAATGTAAAGATTCAGTCATAAAACCTTAACCATAAGATCTGGATGGCTATTTAAAAAGTAACAAGATGCATAATGTTTTGAAATGTTAAAAAGTTACTATAAAGCACTGTTGTTGTGCCGCACCTGGTTGAGTTCACATGCTACAATGGATAAGGACTTGGGTTCAAGCCCCCAGTCTCCACCTGTGGCGGGGGTGGTGGTGGTGGTGGGGTTTGCAAGTGGTGAAGCAGTTTTGTCCGTGTCTCTCTCCCTCCCTACCTCTCCCTTCCCTTTCTCAGTTTCTGGCTGTCTCTGTCCAATAATCAATATAATAAAAAAAAAGTTTTTTAAAAAAAGCACTAATAAAAGTACTCTTTTGTTTACCAAAGTTGAATGAGAGTTTGAACAAGTTACTCTCTCCAAAGGCTTTCATGAAATAAATGAACTAAACAGATACAGCAAAAAAGAAAAATGTGAAAATAACTGACAAAATATAAGAGAGCCAAGAGACTTTCATCCATTCATCCTCACCACCAAACATTCTGTCTGACAGCACATCCACTGCATGTGATGTTCAGCACAAGAGATTACATATCTGACACTGGATTTTTATAGTTAAGTACAAAAGTTGGTTGTTATAAAAACAGTCTCTTGAGAAGTTTACAATTCCTTGGCATCACTTTAAGAAGAAACAATATCTCAAAACTGTAACTGCAATGTTATACATTATTTCCTTCTACTGCTACTTAGTGTTGAATTTTTTAATAAATAAAGGAGACATTTTATCCTATTAAGGACTGTATAGCTTTATGCATATGATGACACTGAGGAAAATGTTAAAAGGCCTTATAATAATAAAAATACTTGATCAAGCCCTGATAACTTCATCATAAAAGAATAAGTCAAAGTGGTAGGCAAGATTCAATAAGCAAGAAGGAGGATTAGTGGATTTAATTATATTCTTGACACTCTAGTTCAGTTGTTGGACCTAAATGTTAAAGCAGTTAACTTGTAACGTATTTCTGAGTAAAAACAGACTTTGTTATGATCCTTATGCCCTAGTACCTACCATTACAGGCAGTTGGGCAAAGATTCCTATCCAGAGACTTAGGCACACATAGGCTCACAATGTCACAACTTATAGTAGTCCAAATTCAGAAGCAAGTCTGATGATGAACAATGGATGAATTGACAAGAAAGGTAGGGTGTGTATACACAGGGAAATATTATTCAGTGCTGAAAAAGGTGAAATCATCTCCTTTGCCACATCTTGAGTGGAACTCATGGGCATCAAGTTAAACGAGATAAGCTGGAAAGAGAAGGACAGAGACTGGATGATCTTAATGAGAGCCATATATTAAGAATGACTGTGTCTATTGTCTTAACCCTAAGACAGCAGGAACCTCCCATTTCCTCTATAGAGCCTTTATTTCCACCAGTCCTGGAACCTCTAGGGTAGGGCTCACTTTCCTGCATGCTTCTCTCTATTCATACCAAATGATATTGCATCCGCTGACCCAATCTAATCAGTGAAACAAGTACCACCACAGCATGCTTAATTTCAGACTGTGTCCAGAGATGCCAGGCGTGGAATGTCAAACCTTCAGCCTCATTACTCAGCCACCAGGTTCCAGATGCTAGCATGATGCCAACCAGACTTCCCTGGACAGATGACCCCACTAATGTGTTCTGGAGCTCCGCTTTCCCAGAGCCCTTCCCCACTAGGGAAAGAGAGAGGTTGGCTAGGAGTATGGATTGACCAGTCAATGCCCATGTTCAGCGGGGAAGCAATTACAGAAGCCAGACCTTCCATCTTCAACATCCCACAATGACCTTGGGTCCAGACTCCCAGAAGGATAAAGAATAGGAAAGCTCTCAGGAGAGGGAATAGGATACAGAGATCTGGTGGTGGGAATTGTGTGGAGTTTTCCCCCTCTTATTCTATGGTTTTGTCAATGATTCCTTTTTATAAATAAAATAATAATAATAATAATAATAATAACAATAATAATAATGAATGTAAGGCAAAGCAAAAAAAGGCCTATAATTGTATAAAGAGATGTTATTTACAACTTTCCAGAAAAAATGTTAAATTAAATGATTATTTATATGAACAAACTAAAAAAAAGGGAAAAACCTCACTCTACACAATTTTCTTAAGTGTTAGCAATATCTTGATTGAAGATACTCAGTTTTATTTCCACCAGGTTTATCTCTAGACATCAGTGTCTGCTCTCAGTGATTCCCTATATATAGAGATAGTGAAATTAAGAGATTAAGAAGGAAGGAGAGATAGAGAGGGAGTGAGACGGAGACATCTACAGCACTGTTTCTGACACTTCCCCACTGCAAGTGAGGACTTAAAGCTTATCTCTGGGTCCTTGCACATGGGAACAAAGGTAACCTACCACATGTGCCACTGTCTGGCCCGTATTGATGGTATCTTTTAAAATCTTAATAGTGGTTTACAAAATTACAAAGCAATAGGGTTATAATCCCACACCATTCCCCCTACCAGAGTTCTGTATCTCTATCCTCCTCCAACAGTAAGTTCAGTAGTTCACCGAAGGTCACACATGTGGGTTTACTTTATATCTATATCTATCTGTTTATACTTATATATCATGTGTGTGTGTGTGTTGCCCATTTTTTATGACCATGCCTTCACTTTATTTCTGAGTGTACCTATCACTACTCCCGAGTATCTTTTCTTTTTCCTCTTCTTTTTCAGATTAGTGACATAGTGCCTGACTTCTGGTGTTTTCTACCTTTGTTTTCCTTTCAGTGATGGTATGAAAACAAAGATTCCTGGTGACAAGTGTTTCTGGTTCTGGTGGAATTGGAGTCCAGTGTCCTCTGTCCATTTCCCCCTCCCTTCCTCTTTTGGAAATATGGGCTGAAATTCTTTTTGTGGTGCAGAAATTCTTTTTTTTGAAATTTTTTTTTGAAATTCTTTGAAATTTTTTTTGAAATTCTTTTGAAATCTTTTTTTTGAAATTCTTTTTGTGGTGGCTTCTGTACTTGTTTTTTCACTGGATATGGTCACTGGCAGGTCACTCTATATCCCCAGCCTGTCTCTTTCCCTAGTGGGGTGGGACTCTGGATAAGAGGGGTTCCAGGACATGTTGGCAAGTTCACCTGCCCAGGGAGATCAGGATGGAATCTTAGTAAGATCTGCAACTTGGTGGCAGAAAGGCAGTAAGATATTGAGCATAAAAAAAAAAAAAAAGTTTAATATACAGGAACCAAAGAGTAGGAATAGAGCTGAAGAGACTAGGGTCCCTAAATTTTTTTTTTAAAGCCAGGATGTCTATTTTAGGTATGCTGTAAGGACCCTTGACTTTAGTAATTTTTGCTTGAGCTTGATAGCCAACATGAAGGTATACTAGAAAAATTGTCTGGAAGGATAAAGTTAGAGTTAAGAATAGGATTTAAGAGCTGGATTAGGGTAGAGAATAGCTCCCAAACCTGAAAAAAAAAAAAAAGAATATATATAGTTGGTTTCACATCCATGAGGCAATCACAGGACCACTTGTAATGAGAGAGCAGAGCAGATAGTCTGCCTCTACCTTCTGCACATTCTCTGTGACTGTGTGGTTACTGATGAACAGGCCCTCTGAGCTGCCACCTGCTAGTCATCTGGAACATGGTACTGTGTGTTTTGTGCTGTGTGGTGCCACATTTTTGAGTCCTACTGAGCCCCTGCTGTAGCTATACCTGACAACATAGGTTGAAAGCTTTTCTAATGGTATTTCGGAGAGAAAACTGTGGGATCAGGTTCGTCTTAGGATATCTCTAGGTGCAGTGCCTTCTCTGGAACTTTTTAAATCTTAGATTAAATTGAGTGTCCAGATTCAAATCAAAATCATGAGGATAAAGGGGAACAACTAGGGAGTCGGGCGGTGGCACAGTGGGTTACGCGCACGTGGCGCAAAGTGCAAGGACCAGCGGAAGGATCTCGGTTCTAGCCACCAGCTCCCCACCTGCAGGGGAGTCGCTTCACAGGCTGTGAAGCAGGTCTGCAGGTGTCTATCTTTCCCTCCCCCCTCTCTGTCTTCCCCTCCTCTCTCCATTTCTCTCTGTCCTATCCAACAATGATGACATGAATAACAACAATAATAACCACAACAACAATGAAAAACAACAAGGGCAACAAAAGGAAAAATAAATAAATAAATATAAAAAATAATAAAAATAAAAAAATTTAAAAAAATAAAGATAATGAAAAAAATTTAAAAAGAAAAAGAAAGCTCCTTTCATTAATCCCCCTGTCTCTATTATAAAATACCCACAGGCTTCTAGTACAAAAACTTGTCATTTTTTGGTCCCTTCAGAATCATATACTAGCACTGTGCTTTCTTAAGAGCTTGTGTTTCTGCACCCTGAGGCTCAGAAGGATTGTAGCAATGGGTTCTGTGCCCTGAAGGTTTGGAATGGTCAGACTCCTTTCTGTAACAAAAAAAAAAATTGATTATCATCATGATAAATCTAAGATTAAGTCACCTAGAATATTCTCTTTACAGAAGAAGATAACTTCCATTCTCTTTGGTCTCAAGTACTTTACTGAGACTTAGGAGAAAGTGACATCTCACACAACCATGAACAATTTGGGTCAAGCTGTCTGCAGTATTGGTGCTGACTGAATCTTTTCTCTGCCTTGTCCAGCTTCTAGTGATTGCAGCCAGCACTTGGCATTCCCCAGTTTGTGGCTGTACAGCTCCAATTTCTGTTACTATGTTCCAAGCCCCTTCTTCTGGTAAGAACAATATAGTTATTGTTCTCTCGCTGGGGCTTGGTGGCTGCACTACAAATCCACTGCTCCTGGCAACCATTTTGCCATTTGATTGCTATTGTTGTTGGACAGGACAGAGAGAAATTGAGAAAGGCGGGGAAGACAGAGAGGGGGAGAGAAAGACACTTGCAGACCTGCTTCACAGCTTGTGAAGCAACCCCCCCACCCCCGCAGGTGGGGAGCCTGGGGCTCGAACTAGGATCCTTGTGCTGGTTCTTGAGCTTCTCGCCATGTGCACTTAACCCTCTGTGCCACTGCCCAGCCCTCAAGTACATCCTCTTTATAATTATCAGAGTTTAGGATTTAAGGTTATTATACTGAGAAGTAGAGTTCTGCCCAGGAAAGTTACAGGCACTTTCAAATTTCACAAGTCATTAGCCTTTTCTTACTCCATATTTGGGCAAACAGATAAGAAGAGCTGGGAACTTGCTTTGGGAGTATAGACAACAAATTCAAACCGTGAAAGTCCAGCTTGCCCATGAGAAAGCACACCTCAAATACTAACACTGGGTGCTGGTCATTTACACTTGTTTTTATGAGTAATCTCTTGATTATGGCACTGACAGATCAAGCCGATAAGGCAAATTTGGTTAACAGAACAATTTACAAAAATAATAATATCTGACTTTTCTAGCTATGTATGATGATTGAGATCTGCCCTTAAATGCTATAATAATTAAGAAATTTGCATGGAACAATGTCCTTTCATAAGCTAAGGGTGGTGGCATACCATTATTTTATATCAGAGTTGCTTAAAGTGCTCAGTATGTTCTAGTGAGATGACAATGGTGGTAGTGAAAATGAACTTTGAAGATATGATTAAGTTCATGACATAGAAATTGACAAATATTACCCTGGTCTATTATCTGGTAAATTCACTGTAGTCACAAACCTACTTATATGTTTGTGAAGGAGGCAGGGGTATCAGTAACAGAAACACAGAGCATCTAATAAGGGCAAGTTAAATAATCAGCTCTTCCCTACAGCCTCCAGGAAGAGCACAGCTTTCAAACACCTTCTGCTGTACTGAGTCTTGACGTTTGTGATAAGATATGGCAATGCAACTGGAGAACTGATACATAAATTAAGTGCTAACCACTTTGATAAGTTCAGAAGATCAATTTTTATTGCAAACTTTTCAAAGCAGGGAAGTATGATTAATAGAAGTGTTTAAACTCCTGCACTTAAGACTTTAGTTTTCTCGCTTTTATGAAAGGTTTTTTTTTTTTATTTGCTAAATTTTCTTTTACATTCAGCTATGTTTTGTCATTGACATTTTGTCCCAACAGATTTTTATTGTACTAGACATCCTGCTTTTTCTTTAGAGATCTGAAAGAGGACACTGGATGCCTTTATTTTGCTAAGGGATTCTCTCTACGATTCCCCTTACTCAATACATGTTTGAACTATCCTTTGGATGGATGCCTTGTTTCCTGAGAGCTGTAAGGGAATGCAGTCATCTTGCCCCCCACCCAGGAACAGAGTATTAAGGCATTACTCTTACAACGTTAATTGTGGGAATTCTAGATGAGGATTCAATGTCTCTGAAATCTTTAATCCAGAAGTACGCTTTTTTTTAGAGAATTTAGAAATGGTACTGAAAAGGAATGTTTTACTCTTCATGAATCAAAAGCACATTGATTATTCTCCCATTCTAACAAATATGTAGGAAATAATGATGATCTAATGCAAGCATACTGGCAACGTTTCTCTCTTTCTTGAATAAAACTTGTTTTCTGACATTGTCAAATTGTTTATACAGTTATTGCTTAGTAACAATTAGGCACAACCAACATAATAAGTGTAGATCTCCTGGTATTCATATTTTAATATTCAAATGTGATGTGGTTATATTTACTTAAAAGCACTATTATATCCAAACTATTGTATTTTAACTGCTAAAATTTAAATGGCTTAGCATCCTTAAGAAATATTAACTAAAAGAATATCTAAGAATTTTTATAGGTATATAGCAGGATAAAATAACCACATACTTGACTGTCACTATTAACAGTCTGTCTTTCTACCAGTTTAATTACAGCATAGTATATGATAAAGGTGCACCATGCTGTGGTCACTAGTTCAGATTAGACTAGATATATAAATTGGAAGATAGATAGTAGGCATGTAAATCTGAAAACAATGTAATGTTATATGTACATTTAACTCAATATAAATAAATAGGAACTAGGGATATTGTCTAAGCTCATAGAATGTACAATAATATTATGTGCTGACATGGGTAAGTTTTGTGATAATAGCCCAATCTGAGGTCTAGTGCACAAGTCATGTTTTAAGTCTCCTGTGCTTCCCAGTAAAGACTTCTGAGAGTTTTTATTTGAGAGACTTTCTGTTAGACATTAAATAAATCTGTAATTTTGGCTAGGTGACATAAAATATTCTTGAAATCTAAAGTTTTCTTTTTTTTTCCTTAAATTTGTAAAACACTCAAATAGGAATATCACAACCCAAGATATTTCTCTAATAAAGTAGAAATCATTTACACATGGTGTCTGGAAATTCAAGGAGGAGATACTTAAGGGCAGGAAGATCTTGTTTCTTCAGGACTGACTCTGGAATTGCATCAAGAAAGGCCAGACTCAGTAAGTTGTGGTATGTACACACAATAGAATACTACTCAGCTATTAAAATGGTGAACTCACCTTGTTTTACCCCTTCCTGGATGGAGCTTGAAGATAACATGTTAAGTGAGATAAGTCAGAAATTTATCTGTGGGATGATCTCACTCATAGACAGAAGTTGAAAACCAAGATCAGAAGGGAAAACACTAAGCAGACCT
The DNA here is from genome assembly GCF_950295315.1 of Erinaceus europaeus. Lineage (NCBI taxonomy): Eukaryota > Metazoa > Chordata > Mammalia > Eulipotyphla > Erinaceidae > Erinaceus > Erinaceus europaeus. The sequence goes on along the minus strand of NW_026648020.1, from coordinate 40,623 downwards.
TGGACTAGAGTTGGTGTATGTAAAAAAAGTAAAAGACTAAGGTCCTGGAACATGATTGCAGATGAGGATCTAGTGGGGGTTGTATTGTTGTGGACATGCTATGCATGTACAAACTATTGTATTTTACTATTGACTGTAAACCATTAGTTCTCCACTAAGGAGCGAGGGAGAGGGAGAGAGGGAAAGACAGAGAGAGAGGGAAAGAGAGAGAGAGAGAGGGAGAGAGAGGGAGAGAGAGGGAGAGAGAGGAAACCAGACTTTATCTTCACGTGTACAATGTCCTATAAATAGCTCTAAGCTGACCAGGAAAATGCTACTTAGATTGTGCATTCCCTTTGGTTAGTTTCAAGGTAAACAGACAACATTCTGTTCCTTGAAAGGCTGCCACTCTGAACACAGAAAGTGGAAACAGCTAAGTCCACAGGACTTAATTTTATGCTAGTTTCCTAACAATGATGAGAGGATTTAACAGTGAGGATTTAACAGTAAAATTTAACAGGATTTTTAGCCCATGTGTTTTAGTTTTTTTTTTTTTTTATTTAAGAAAGGATTAATTAACAAAACCATAGGGTAGGAGGGGTACAACTCCACACAATTCCCACCACCCAATCTCCATAACCCACCCCCTCCCCTGATAGCTTTCCCATTCTCTATCTCTCTGGGAACATGGACTCAGGGTCATTGAGGGTTGCAGAAGGTAGAAGGTCTGGCTTCTGTAATTGCATCCCCGCTGAACATGGGCGTTGACTGGTCGGTCCATACTCCCAATCTACCTCTCTCTTTCCCTAGTAGGGTGTGTCTCTGGGGAAGCTAAGCTCCAGGACACATTGGTGGGGTCTTCAATGCAGGGAAGCCTGGCCAGCATCCTGGTGGCATCTGGAACCTGGTGTTTGAAAAGAGAGTTAACATACGAAGCCAAACAATTTGTTGAGCAATCATGGACCCAAAGCTTGGAATAGTGGAGAGGAAGTGTTAGGGAGGTACTCACTGCAAACTCTAATGTACTTCTGCTTTCAGGTATATATTTTGCAGTAGTTTATGGATACGTGTGCACATAAGCTCTCTCTCACAGAAACTGGTGTATATCTAGGTTATGGGACTTTGTTAGAAAGTGAACCACCTGAGATGAAATTAGAGTTTACTATAAAAGGAAAGGTCTCACCCGAGTAATGAAGCTGAAGGGTTGTCATTCCACACGTGAAGTCTCTGGACACAGTCAGAGGTGAAGCATGTTGAGGTGGCAATCGATGCGTTGGTTAGGTTGTGATCGGCAGATGCAATATTATTTGGTATGGATTAGGAGAGGCATACGGGAAAGTGGGCCCTATCCAAGGGTTCCAGGACTGGGGGAAGTAGAGGCTCTATAGTGGAGATGTGAGGTTCCAACATCAAATTGAAAAGCTTCTGCACATCCAAAGAAACTATTAAACAAACAGAGAGACCCCTTACAGAATGGGAGAAGATCTTCACATGCCAGACATCAGACAAGAAACTAATCACCAAAATATATAAAGAGCTCAGCAAACTTAGCACCAAAAAAGCAAATGACCCCATCCAAAAATGGGCAGAGGATAAACATTCACCTCAGAGGAGATCCAAAAGGCTAACAAACATATGAAAAACTGCTCTAGGTCACTGATTGTCAGAGAAATGCAAATTAAGACAACACTAAGATACCACCTCACTCCTGTGAGAATGGCATACATCAAAAAGGACAGCAGCAACAAATGCTGGAGAGGATGTGGGGACAGAGGAACCCTTTTACATTGCTGGTGGAAATGTAAATTGGTACAGCCTCTGTGGAGAGCAGTCTGAAAAACTCTCAGAAGGCTAGACATGGACCTTCCATATGATCCAGTAATTCCTCTCCTGGGGTTATTCCCCAAGGACTCCATAACACCCAACCAAAAAGAGGTGTGTACTCCTATGTTCATAGCAGCACAATTCATAATAGCTAAAACCTGGAAGCAACCCAGGTGCCCAACAATATATGAGTGGCTGAGAAAGCTATGGTATATATACACAATGGAATACTATGCAGCTATCAAGAACAATGAACCCACCTTCTCTGACCCATCTTGGACAGAGCTAGAAGGAATTATGTTAAGTGAGCTAAGTCAGAAAGATAAAGATGAGTATGGGATGATCCCACTCATCAACAGAAGTTGAGTAAGAAGATCTGAAAGGGAAACTAAAAGCAGGACCTGACCAAATTGTAAGTAGGGCACCAAAGTAAAAACCCTATGGTGAGGGGTAGACATGCAGATTCCTGGACCAGTGGAGGGTGGGAGTGGGTGGGAGGGATGGGTCACAGTCTTTTGGTGGTGGGAATGGTGTTTATGTACACTCATAGCAAAATGTAGACATATAAATCAGTAGTTAATATGATAGGGGGAAAATCAATTGTATGTCTCAAAGTTTTTCAAAACACAAACTGAATCTTTTTAGTATATAGGCTGTGTATTTAATATGTGGACTCTCTCAAAAGCCTAGACCAAGTAGATCAGAAGCATCCAATAGCACAGATATATACAAGATACTGGGTACTGTACAGCAAACCCTAACAAAAGGACTTTTCAAAGTTAACCCAATTACCAAATAATGTGATGATAACATTAACTATCGATTGTCTTTTTGAAACCTAAGACAGCAGGAACCTCACATCTCCACTATAGAGCCCCTACTTCCCCCAGTGTTTTAGTTTTGATCAGCTCATGGGTATAAGACAAGCAGCTAGGCTGGAGGATTACAAAACCAAAGTGGAGCAGGACTCTGTAGTCATCACTGTGGGAACTGAAGTGAGATGAGACCATATGCATTCCCATCAGAAAACCCCTTCTATTTTAGAAGATGTGGCGAACCACTAAATAAACTTTTCCTTACTCTTACTTGAGGAGTTGTCTTGGGTGCATGAACTCAGGAGGCATCAGTTGGGCTGTGAGGTGATGCAGAAATGGAGTGAACAATTTATCTTTCTTTTTTTTTTTAATTTAGAGGATAAAGATAAATGGATAGATGAGGGGAAGATAGAAAGGGATAGAGACAGAGAGAGAACTGTAGCCCTGTTTCACCACTCATGAAGCTTCCCCCTGCAGGTGGGGAATGGGGGCTTGAACCTGGTTCCCTGTGCCCTACTATGTGTGTGCTCAACCAGGATTGCCACCCAGCCTTAGGAGGAACAATTTTTATTGCCTTTAAACTCAAATAGAATTTCAAGTAATTTATCAAAATGTATCTTCAGTCACCAAGTATCTCTTCAGCTGCATTTACAAATGTTTTAATTTTTGTTACCTTTATTTTAAATAATTTTAAATGCAGCATTTCTAAAATGTTTTCTTTGACAACCCATTTCTGTACTGAATAGTTTTAATGCCTTGATTACGTTCTTATTGCATTTTTAATTTTAAAAAACATGGCAAGTATAAATATATTGAGTTATTTAAGCACCTGGGTATGTTATTTGGCTAGTCTCAGATTCCCAGTGATATTTCCTTCTTGATTTTCCATAAGTTATGTTGATGACTGCCTATACAAAAGCTTTGTTTCTTCTGTGAATCATATAAATGCACAATTTGACAATCTTTAAATACATTGTTAAATTTATAGCTACTTAAGCCATGATTTATAATCTAAATACATGTAGAAGGTGGCAGATTTTGTGGGTTTTCAGAGGTGTCCCAAGACTCACTGATGGCATATATTTTCAAGAATTCAGTTTTATGTTGGGAGTCACTCTGGACTACAACTGTAGCTCATGCTACAAGCTCAAGTGTTTGTATATTGCCCTTTGCAGAAAATTCAAGCTATGAGGAAGATAAAAATGGAGTTTTTCTCCTTGCTTCCTGAACCTCATGCCTGCTCTGACTTGAATTCTGGGACTGCCTAAGTCCTCCCCACCCCCACCCCAACCTGATAATTGCCATTACCTTCAAGCAAATTCTTTCATATGTTTTAAGGGATGTGCATTACTAAATGTCGTCGGGCACTTAAGCATTTTGTAAGAGGTGAGCATATAGGATAGAGATGTCTGTAACTTTGGAGACAGTTTTCTGAGATGTATTTTATAAAGTATCATGTTTCATATACTAAATTAGAAATAGCTTCTACATATCTCAAGAGTCTATGAGTTCATAATTTGAGGAAGGTTACTCTGGGAAGTCCTTCTGATATAAGAGCAGAGAATGCAAATCCAAATAAATTATATCTCCTTATGACATTATTTCCACCATGCTTACTGCCACTGGTTGAAGTAAGTTATATAGTGAAATGTATATTCTGCAATTAATTAAAAAGACTCCCCTCCTTTTATGAAAAATTGCAGTGTTACAGTGAAACAGAAGCAACAAAAGGAGAGTCAAATTCATGGCTAACTTTTTAATCTACCTCAAAATGAATTTAGTTATTATGGATTCAAATGTAATTTATATTTTAATATAACATCGATGTCACTCTTTTAAATTATTAAAATAATTATTAGTAGTACTCAGTGATCTCGAAAAGTTAATATATCCTTCTGGTTTTAGCAGGATATCTAGGATAGGTGAATAACATTATCATTATATTATCATCTTAATTAAGGAAATATTGACATCTATAAGTTTCCCATATCTTCATTAAGACACATTTTAAAGAAATTTCTGATATTGTCTAGAATTTGTCAGATTAGATATTCAGAAGATAATATCAATTAAGAAAATAATCTCTTAAAAGAAAGGGAATTATAAACAGAAACTTCAGCATAAGATTTTTTTTATAAGCTGGGGAAGGAAAAATGTTTGGAATCTGGGATAGACCAAAGAAAATTGAAAATTAATACCTGAGCTCTTCAACTGGAAAGTAGGACCTGAAAGCACATTGGTTTTTTTTTTTTTTCACAATAAAATGTAAGCCTTAGTCTTGTATAAGAGTAGGATATTGATTTTATTCTTAATAAATGTTACTGAATCAAATGGTTTGCCACATTTGAAAGTTAGATTCTTGACTTGTAATTTAAAACACATACAAAAACCAATTATACAAAGGTTGTGGATATTTGCTATACCACTTTAACTATTTTTAATGTTTAAACATTCACTATAAATTTAATCTGTCTTATTTTGCTATTCTCTTAATAAGTGGCTTTCTTGACAATCTCTCATATTTTTTTATGTATTTGAGAATTACTGAATGAGTGTATGGAAGATTTGGTGGAGTGGTTAAAATAAACGTTGCACGGAGAAGGCCAGGTGGTGATGCATCTGTGTAAATTCACACAGTTCTCGTGGTGCATCCCGTGAGTACCCATTTATTGGGGAAACTGACGATCCTTCCTAGCCGACTGAATCCACATGGATCCCAGTCACTTTCAAAGCCAGCAACAAGCAGACATCAGGCTCAACCTGACGCTGTTGATTGGCTATGGAAGAAGGGCAAACGCTAGAAGAAGAAGAATACACACAGTACTAAGTTCAAGGACCCACACAAGGAAGCAGTCTGAGCCCTGCTCTCCATTTACAGCAGGGATGCTTCATGAGTAGTGAAGGTGTTTGTCTTCCTCTATCCCTTTCTACCTCCCCCTCCTTTCAGTTTCTTTTTGTCCTATCAAATAAAAGTGGAGGGGGCCGGGCGGTGGTGCACTGGGTTAAGCGCATTTAGTAGGAAGCACCAAGCCCCATGCAAGGATTTCGGTTGGAACCCCCAACTCCCCACCTGGGGGGAGGGTCACTTCACAGGTGGTAAGGGAGGTCCACATGTGTCTGTCTTTCTCCCTCGATATCTTCCCCATCTCTTCCAGTTTCTCTCTTTCCTATCCAAAAAGTCTAAAAAAAAAAAAAAATGTCCAGCAGCAGATCCATAGCACAGACATAGAGCCTCAGCAATAAGCCCTGGAGGCAAAAAATAAAAAATAAAATAATTAAAATGGCACCAGAAATGGTAGATTTATAGTACTGGCAGCAAACTCCACAATAATCCTGGAGAAAAAAAAAAGAAAGAAAGAAAAAGAAAAGAAAAAGAAGAAAGAAATCTTACAAAAGAATTTATCATTTATCACACCTAAGAATAAATTCTATGGAATCAAAATTGTATTGTTGAATAATAATGATCTATTAATCTAAATTACAAAGAGTTTATTGGTCAAGACAGAAGAAAAAAAGCATGGCCTGATGGCCACACTCAGTCTCACTGATTCAGCATGTAGTGTTGACTTTTCTTGCACCAAGATGTCCAGTGACTTCAAGAACATGAATGCCCAGGTCGGGTGGTAGTACCACAGCGGGTTAAGCCATGGTGCAAAGTGCAAGGACCTGTGTAAGGATCCTGGTTTGAGCCCCCTGGCTAAACACCTGCAGGGGGGCGATGCTTCACAAGTGGTGAAGCAGGTCTGCAGGTGTCTTATCTTTCTCTCCTCCTGTCTTTCCCTCCTCTCTCCATTTCTCTCTGTCCTGTCCAACAACAGTAGCAACAGCAACAATGGAAACAATAAAAAGGACAACAAAATGGGGAAAATGGCCTCCAGGATTAGTGGATTAGCAGTGACACTGAGCCCCCCCCCCTCCAAGAAATAACCCTGGAGTTAAAAAAATTAGCATTTGATTGCTGATTTTAACAAATTGCCACAAAAATCCATGATTTAAAATAACACAGACTTCTTTTGATTTTCAGAGGCTAGAAGCTTAAGTTAACTTCACTGGGCTAAAGTTAGGATGTGAACCAGCAGGATCCTCCTGAAGCTTTAAAGGGAAAAAAAATTCTTTGTTTTTTTCACCTTCTAAAGGTCACTTGCACTCAAGAGCACGTAACTCCTTCTCTTATGTTCCTGGTGCATCATTCTAATCATCTGACTCTGCTTCCTTTTATAAAGACTATCATGTAACCCAGGATCAGAAAATGCCTAGGATTTCTAAGGCAAATTTGAGGAGAAAGGACCACATTATGCTTCCTGGCCTCAAACTATTTTTAAGACCACTGAAATAAAAACTGCCTGATACAAGAATGAAAATAGACATACACACCACTAGAATAGAATAGTGTTCAGAAATAACCCCCCACATCTTTGACATCTAATTTCTGACAAGATGGCCCAAAATATTACATAGAGAAAGAAGCATCTTCAGAAAATGGGAAGACTGGGTTGAAACATACAAAGGAATGAAACTGGATGCCACCTTATGTCACAAGGTATGAAAGCAAACAACAAATGAGTCAAAGATTTGGATGCTAGATCAGAAGCCATCAAGTATTTGGAGAAAAACATTGACAGACTCTTTTTGATGAAAACTTTTAAGACATCCTCAATTACTTAAGTCTAACTGCAAGAGAAATAAAACCAAAAATAAACCAGTGTGACCACATCAAACTTAAAAGTCTTCCACAGAGTAACTAGAACCTCCAAAACAAAGAGACTCTCTATGGAATGGGATAAGAACTTTAGAAGTTATACATTGGACAAACAGCTAATATCAAAAATAAATAAAGGACTCACCAAACTCAACTATAGCAAAGACCCCCATTAAAAATAGAGAAGACATTGGCAGCACAAAGTAAAACTTGGGTTGGGTTTGGTGTATTAGTACCAAAGTTAAGGACTCTGGGGCGGGGGGGGGGGCATGATGATAGCATAATGGTTATGCAGAAAGATTTTTGCACCTGAGGCTCCAGTGTCCCTGGTTCAATCCCTAACAAAACCCTAAGCCAGATCTGAGCCATGCTCTGGTCAGTCTCTCCCCCCCCCCTTTTATCTTTAAAAAAAGAATCTTGGGATGGAAGGGGAAGGGAAAGAGTCTTGAAGGAAGATTGAGGTCCTGGGGCATGATGGCAGAAAATGACTAAAATTGGGGATGGGATCTTTTGCAGACTTGAGAGACTTTTGCAGATATGAGATTGTATCTCCTATATCGTAACTACAGTACTGTAAATCATTAATCCTCCTCCCCCATAAAATTGTTTAAAATAATACTATTGTGATAATGCCAGACCCACACTGATGATAAAGGGTAATTCCAGATAAGCCATCTAAAGAACTCATCCCATAATATAGAGAAAACCTCTTTTGCATTATAAGATATTTTCATAGCTTGAGATTAAAACAAGAATGTATGTGTATACATATATGTATTTGGATGTGAGGTTGAGGGAAGTATTATTTAGTCTACTCTACTAGTAATTATTATGGAAATAGAAAACAAGAATTGTGTGTGTGTGCGCGTGCGTGTGCACACGTGCTAGTGTATTGGGTTTTGGTCCATCATTAATCTTGTTGAAGATCAGTAACTTTCAATATCATGATTTCAACAGAGTAATGATGTTAATAAAATTTTACATGTCATTAAAAACCTGTGAATTTAGTACAAAAATAACTATGGAGTGGCTAATATATAAAATACGACATTTTCATTTTTTAATATTTTATTTTCTATATGTATTGGATAGAAATGGAAAGAAATCAAGAGAGAAGGGGGACATAGAGAGACAGGAAAGTACCTGCAGCACTGCTTTACCACTTGTGAAGCTTCCCCTGCTTCAAGGTGGGGACCAGGGGCTCAAACCCAGGCCCTTGCACATCATATTAGGTATATCATCCTTTAGTGCTGCAAGTTTAAAGGTTATCTGTTGCCTCCTCAAATCTGTCTAGAAATCAGTGAGAAGTAATCAGAAAACAAATAATCTTCAATGAGGATTACAAAGAGAATGTCAGACTTCTTTTTTTTATTTTAATATTTATTTATTTCCTTTTGTTGCCCTTATTTTTTTTCTTTTTATTATTGTAGTTATTATTGTTATTGGATAGGACAGAGAGAAATGGAGAGAGGAGGGGAAGGCAAAGGGGGGAGAGAAAGATAGACACCTGCAGACCTGCTTCACTGCTTGTGAAGTGACTCCCCTGCAAGTGGGGAGCCGGGGGCTCGAACCAGGATCCTTATGCAGATCCTTGCATCTGTGCCACATGTGCTTAATTTGCTATGCTAATGCCCACTCCCTAATGTCAGACTTCTTAAGGAAGGGGTGATGAAATTTGTGTTACTCAGTCTTTTAAGATAGCGATTCCAAGTGCAGAATTCATGAACTCATTATTTAATATGAGCATTTAATGTAGTAATTTCATTAAGAAACCATTCTGGAGACTTAGAGGGCTAAGGTCTATAAAAGCAATTACATCAATTTTACTCAGGGCATATAAGCAAAATAAGTTACAATCAGCTTTCAAATCTCTGCAACTCCATTCTAAAGCTTTCTTAAAAAACTTTTTAATATTATCTTTACTTATTTATTTGTTTGTTTATTGGATAGAGACAGAAATTGAGAGGGAAGGGGAAAATAGATAGAGAGACAGAGAGACACTTTCACCATTCCTGAAGCTTTTCTTCTGTAGTTGGGGACCAGGGGCTTGAACCTGGGTCATTGCGCATTGTAACCTGTGTACTCAACCAGGTGCACCATCACCTGCCCCCCTCAAAGATTTTTAATTACAGGATTTAATAGAAAAATTTACCGGGGCTGTATGTTGGCACACCTAGTTGAGCACACATCTTGCAATGCACAGGGATCCAGGTCCAAGCCCTAATCCCCACCTGCTTGGGGAAGGCAGCTTCAGGAGTGGTCAAGCAGGTGTGCAGATGTCTCTCTGTCTCCTTTCTATATCCCCCAACCCTCTCAGTATCTGGCTATCTCTATCAAATACATTAAAAATAATTAACAAAGAAAAAGTTGCCACTTTGGAAAATAGGTCATTTGTTTGTTTGTTTTCCTGCCTCCAGGGTTTTGCTGGAGCTCTGTGCCTGTAGTGTGAATACACTGATACACTGCTCCTGGTGCTTCCCTTTTTTCCCCTCTATTTTTATGAGATGAGACAGATAGATAGTGATGGGGGTGTGAGAGACGGAGAGAGAAGGACAGACAACTGCAAACTTGCTTTACCACTCACGGAGCACTTATCCTAGGGACTTGAACCAGGATTCTTGTGCATGTTAATATGTGCTTAACCAGGTGCAGTGCTGCCCAGCCCCCACATTGGTAAATAGTATTCTGAAATGAATGATAATAACTTAGGAAGAAATATATATATATATATATATATATATATATATATATATATATATATTATGTTTAGGACCCATGTTTGAACAATTACAAAGACTTATTTTAGGATCTCAAATTCCTTAAATAGAGGGAAATGGTGTTGTTTGGAATTGGGAAACTCATTATTGTAAAGATATCATCCCTCTAGATTAATCTATAAATTAAAAAAGACTTTAATAAAACTGTTACAGGATGTTTGAAGGCTGACAGAAATATGGCCATAATTCATCTAAACAAAGATATGAACAAGACTGGACAAACACTTTATTGTGATTATTCATATATAGTGCCCAGCAATTTCCTGAAATAGGAGACAAATCAAAGTAGAAATTAAATTCAAACCACACTCAAGAGTACATAAGAATTTTGTATCTGTGGTCCGGGAGGTGGCGCAGTGGGAAGAACATTGGACTCTCAAGCATGAGGTTGTGAGATCAATCCCCAGCAGCACATATACCAGAGTGATGTCTGGTTCTTTCTCTCTCTCCTAACTTTTTCACAAATAAATTAAAAATATCTAAAAAAATAAAAATAATTTTGTATCTACTAAAATTTTCAAACCTGGGAGAATATCAATTAATGAATAGCTTTGTGATTAATGAAAAGCAGTGATTCTCCCTACCAACTCATCTCTTCTCTTTCTAGCTCCCACACCCCCACCAAACTGGAGAAAAGCGACACCAACCCTCATTTTTACAGCTATCATATACTCCATCTGTATGAAATATTTAAATGTATTGAAGCTGGAAAATGCATGCTGACAAAATAGCTCACCTAACAGTGTGCCTGTTTTTGCCAGCACAAAACCAAGTTTCAAGTACAGCCGTACCTCACTAGAGGAAGCTTCCATGCAGTGGTATCTTTTCCTCTCTCCATCTGTTGCTGTCTCTGTCTTCCTCTTTATATCTGGGAAAAACAAACAAACAAAAACTGACTCAATATTGAAACCCCAGTGACAACAAACAGAAAATTGCAGTAAGAATGACAGTTTAGATTATATAAATGTATAATGGGAACTTATTTCTATTCAAGGAAAGATATTCCCAAAGTCAAATAACGTGATTGTATGAACTGTTTTATATTTTAAGGCAGAGAAAGGCGAGAAGAGAGAGAGAGAGAGAAAGTACAGCACAAAAGCTTCCTTCAGTGCATTGGTGAAGAGGCTCTAACTTGGGATGTGCACATAGCAAAGCAACGAATTGGCAAAGTGAATTATTTTAATGGCCCAAGATGTATTTTAAGTAAGAAAAATTGATCATGATTTAGCATTTACATAATATCACTGATATCAAACATATGGTTAGATAATATAATGTTTTGGGGGAATTTAGTAATAAATTTTTCATCATAGTTATTTCCTTTCATATATATTTTTTTCCTTAAAGACTAATAGACTTGATTGATCACTTATTTATCAGATGATTTGATTTGTCCAATGGAGAATAACCACATTGAACATTTGTTGCAGACCTTTCCATGACAGTAATTAATATATTGGAAATGCATCACTGAACTAGCCTGTCAAAAACTAATTACCATAAACTCTATCATGTAGGAGGAATGGGGAAATATTTAGCTACTGATAAAAAGGCAGAGCAGCAAATTGCAAGAAACTAAAATTCAATAAAGTATTTTGAGTGAAACAACACTTGATTGAGCACTCTATAGAATTTACTTAATTAAATTCAAATTACAGGATTACTTTATTTGAAACATCAGAAAGTATTAACTGTGGACAAGTTGAATTATAGCTAGTGGACCTCAGTGACTATTTTGGAATATAAGTAATTCCAGAAATGTAGTGATCCTACCTGAAACTAAATTTGAAATTTTATTTTCCACTACTTTCCAATGAAAACTTTACACAATATAATGTCAGTTAGAAATCTTTACTGAGGTTACTTTTGGTTATAAGAAAAAACAATTAGAAATGCAGTGCATATTTTCACAGGCCATATAGTAGAACACAATATTATTAATGTACATTTATTTAAAAAAATCTTAACCATTTTGATTAATTTTATTAGTTATTTTAAATTATTGTAGTTAATCTGAATAAAATATATCAGATAATGTTTCAAAATAATGAATGTTTTCAGAACACAAGTGCATTGTTTTGCTTTGCAGCTAATACCTACCACCTAGAAATAGCAGTTCTTCAGTCTCCCATCTTCACAGATCAGTCATATTTATTTTTGTTTATATTTAACATAAAATGATTCATATTCTGGAGTCCAGCGGTAGCACAGCGGGTTAAACGAACGTGGCGCAAACTGCAGGGACCAGCATAAAGATCCTGGTTCCAGCTCCCCGGATCCCCATTTGCAGGGGAGTCGCTTCATAGGCTGTGAAGCAGGTCTGCGGGAGCCTGTCTTTCTCTCCCCCTCTCTGTCTTCCCCTCCTCTCTCCATTTCTCTCTGTCCTGTCCAACAACAACTCCATCAATAACAACAACAGTAATAACTACAACAATAAAAAACAGTAAGGGCAACAAAAGGGAATAAATAAATAAATATATTTTTTAAAAATGACATATTCATTCGATATGACTTACTTGTTATGAAACTGTGAAATTCTTGTAGATGACTGTATTTATCAATATTCTCACATTAACTATCTGGAAGCACCATTATTCTAATATACTGTTGGTATTATTTATGTAACATTTTAGTTAGTTCTGACTTTTGATAATAATGAATAGTCTCTGCATTTGATTTCCTTTTTTGGAATTTTTTTATTTTAAAAAATTCCTTATACTTCTTTGCTAGATATGTACATCTTGTGATGGAGTTGTGGGTTGTGAAGTAGGAGAGAAAGAGAGAGAGAGAGAGAGAAATAGTGTGTGTGTGTTTGTGTGTGTGTGTGTGTGTGTGTGTGTGGTTTTAGGATTCACGCAACATTGCTTTTAAAATAGCCAGTCAGCTAAAAGTGGTTTTGCCACCATTCCTTTCCAATGACAATATTTAATTTCATCCATTTTCAGTGAGGCTAGAAGTTTTCAGTTCTTTTATTTTCTCTGACTTTCTAGGTTTTTAGAGTTAAGACACTGTGGATTTAATCTACATAATCCATACAATAGATTGATATATAATAAATATTCTTGTGTTTTTTGTCTACTTTGGTTATATTCTTTTGCAGTTGCTTGCTCATTTTTTGTTCAGCTGATTTTTTCAAGTTTTTTTTATACATCTATAACTTTATAAAGTTTATTGAACACTTTTAATGTGAATTATATTATTAGTATTACACTACTTATAAGAGCAAATTTTCTCCCATTCTTACTGTCCACCGACTCGTGGGTGTCGTGTTTTTGAAAAACAGAAAGTCTTTACTTTAGTTAATCAGTCAAATTATGTTTTGTTCTTTGTTGAATCTTATTAAAGAACTTTACCAACTATAAGATCTTGTGAAATTCTTTTTTATATGCCCATGAACTTCTGTTCTGTGCAAGGTTGTACAAATGTATTTTTCCCTGAGTTTTTTTGTTTCTAGTTTCTAAAAAAAAAAAAAAAAAGGAAACCTGGAAATATAATATACAAGTGAATCAAAAATCTGAAATATTTAAAATTATTCAGGAAGCCAGGACCACGGGTCACCAGTTTAGATACTTGTATGCTCAACTTTTGGTCCCCACACTCAACATAGGAAAACCTCCCAGATCCAGTAGATTTCTGAATCCTACAGTTTGAAAACCACAATGTCTTATGTCCAGAAACCAGGACATCAGAGAAAATAATAGAACAGAATATTGCTAGTCTCATTGAAAATGGATGAACCTTGAGATGTAACTATTGTAAAGCAATAAAGACTACTTTGTAATGTTAAAACAGTTTCTTACTATTCATTCTTAGATTATGGAACTAGCTTTATTTCCACTCAATCTATTTTAGTTTCTCATAATGGTTCTTGTGACACTGGGTAAGCTAACATGTGTGACACCCATGCCAAAGGGAATTAGCTGTGGGTCTTTCAACACAAGTGTGTAGGGAAACTACTCTTTCCCTTCTCTGTGTGACACTTCCTTTTCCTATGAAGAGATGAAAAGTTGGACAGGATAGGCAGTGGGAACCTAGCTATTCCAAGTGATTTGGTACAGGCTGCACCCACTCTATCCTCTGTTTATAACACACCACAGGAATTGATCAGGGAGGACTGGAGGGACATGCCACCATTCCCTTCATCACCAGAGACTCCTCATGACCCAGTCTGAGAAGCTTCTTCTGCATCTCAGTCAATTAGTGGAAACCCTAGAGACACCAGGTAACCTAAATAACCTAATGGCACCAGATAAGGCAAATAATTCTGCAAAGATTCTGAACAATTAACTGCCCTAAAAATCACAATCTCAGGTTAGACCATGACTGCCCTGCTGAACTTGAACAAAGCAACTGACTGTTAACATATAATGTTTAAGTAAAACTCATGATATCCTAACATAGTAAAACAAGACTCCAGGATATAATCAAGAAAAAACTTATCATAAAAAGATGTTAAAAAACTCACGACTTGAATGAGAAAAAGAACCAAGCAGAACTGGCATCATGGTGAATCAGATATTGCTATCTTTTAAATACTTATGAATAAATCCTTATAAATTAAGGTCTACATGTCATAAAATACTTTAGAAAACTCATGTGTTGTCTAAGTATGTATAAAATAAATGTAAATGTATAATTGTTTAGAAATCCTCAAGTTTATTTAATCACTTAAAAACTAAAATAGATAAGATCTTTTTCATACTAAGACACTGAGAATTTGTCTTTTTCATTGCTATAAATTAAAAGCCAAACAATAAACTTATATGATTTCTGTAATATTCTGATTTATAAAATTCAGCAATGCAAATGAAAGGCACAATAATCTGAATGCTATATATAATTTTCTTATATGAGAAAATTAATTTAAATGCAAAATATTAAAACAATTCACTAAATATTGATGTCTCTAGTTAGGGCTTACTAATAGATAAAATAAATGCTTTTATAATGATCACATTATGTAAATATTGCTTTTGTTTGTTGAAGCATAGTACACGTCCTTGTGTTTTCAATGCATAGTTGTTGTTTTTACTGATTATTTTTGCATTTAATTTCATCTACTTAAACAAACATCTGAGTGTGCTATCTCATTTTTCTTAACTGCCACACTAATCCTATAAATATAACAGTGTTCTTTCTCCATTGGTTGTTACCATGCCAAGATGTATCAGTTTAATAGGTGGGCTTGTAATTTTAACACTTACCATTTTCAGATTTGTTTATTTCCATTTAACTTATATATCACTCAATTCCCATACAAACTCCAGGTGATCCTACTTGGTCTTCTTTTCTTCCATTAATCTGACCCTTTGCCATACTGCCCTTTTTTGAATCATCTTAGAGCCTTCATGTATTAGGTTACAAAAACTCTGGAGATGCCACTGATAACTAAAGGGGTGTGTGTATATGCGTGCATGTGTGTGCATGTGTAATTTTTACTCACTTCTTTTTTTATTTTTTGAAAATATTTGTATGTATTTATTATTGGATAGGGAAGGAAAAATTGAGAGGGGGTGGATAGAGAGAGGGCAAGAGACAAAGATACCTGCAGCCTGGCTTCACCACTCCTAAAGCTTTCCTCCTGCAGGTGGGGACCAGGGACTTGAACTCAGGTCTGTAGGTGTCTATCTTTCTCTCCCCCTCTGTCTTCCCTTCCTTTCTCCATTTCTCTCTGTCCTATCTAACAAAGATAATAATAATACAACAACAATAAAAAACAACAATGGCAACAAAAGGGAAAATAAATAAATAAAAGTTTAAATATTTTATGAATTATAATAATGGTATGACTTCCTTAGTGACAAAACATGTAAAGAATTTAGACTTGTATCTAAAACAAACACTATATACATATATGTATGTATATACACATATATATGATGTTCTTTAGAATTCACTGGCATTTTTGTACTTATATAATTTTCAAAAGAAGTTACAAATACAGAACCTTATGCTTATTATCTTTCTTAGGTATTAGTATCAAATTTCAAGTGCAAGAATCTAGTTGCACAGATTGACCTGGAATGATAAACATCACTTCTTCAGAACTGAGTCATTTCAGGTTCAAAACCTACATATAAAATTATTATGCCAGCTTATTCTGTTGACTTGAGTTTCCAATCATTGAGACACATATATGATTATATTTTTGGAATGATAATTTGAATTATCATACTGATTTGATCCATGCAACCATTCAGTCAGAAGTTTTTGACATCTCATCTTTTATAATTTCACATCTTTCATTCCATTAATGAAAGCTACTATTGCCCCCTGACTAAATATGTTCATAATGCATGTAAGTCATATATTTTTATTTCATGCAAAACATAAAGTGAACAGAATTTTCATCATTCCAGAAATATGCATGCATAATATAATCAGGTAGAGCTGTACAGATTGATTCTCATCTCATAGTGGGGGCATGTCTGATATTGACAACATCTAGTTGAAAACTGCATTTAGCACACTAAAGTATCAAGCTTCCTAAGTTAGCCTCATCTACCTTAAATTTGCTCAGGAAACTTGATAATTTTGGGCAAAGCTCTTAAGATTCATCTCAAGAGTAATTAGTTGCCTCACCTTTCTTCTCGCCACAAACAGAAGAAATAGGTACTTGGTATATGTGATGAAATATGAAAAACATTTTTTTTAAAGTGTCCCAAAACCACTGGCAGCACAGTATTCTAGAGAGCCTGTGAGTCCTCGTGTGTAAATGTTCCTGTTCATGTGGGTAACTCAAGGAGTTGTGACCTCCTTCCCTTGCCTGGTATCAGGAGAAAGTATGAATGAAGAATCCCTGAGCTGCTCTGCGATGGGATAGCATCATAGATCTTTTCAGTATTGTGAGAGATACTGTGAGAAAGAATGACAAAAATATAACGGAGACACTCCAAAGATAGTATCATGTCAGGAATGCATTTCTTTACAGATTCCACTAGATTTATTCGACTGCCTACCATTTTTTGAATAGTTGTCTTCTTCCCTGGGAAAGAAAGCTTTTGAAATCAATACTTATGATTTAGGTCTTGAGAGTATATGATCTTTGGAATTTTGAATTTTCTGGATTTCAAATTTTGATGATTCTAGCATTCAGGACTGTGTCTTTTGGGATTGTGGCCTTAATATAATCAAGCGGTAAAGGTATAGTAAGTATTTAGAGATAACTGTATTGGTCTGGAGATATGAGACACTAGGTAGGGCTGCTGTTTTGCCATGTGCATGATATTGCTTTGAGAACCTAATGACAGATGACCTAGTGGGGGTTGTGTTGCTCTGTGGAAAACTGGGAAATGTTATGCATGCACAAACTATTGTATGTACTGTCGACTGTAAAACATGAATCCCCCAATAAATAAGTAAATATGACATTGGTTTGAGCACTAACATCATATAGAAGGCACTTTGATATCTCTCTTGCTTGCTCTCTCTCCCATCTATCTGAATGGCAAAAGCAGGGTGCAGAAATTGTTCATGTGTGAGGTCCTGGTGCCGGGGAAAAAGAACTAAGGATTAGAATGATAGCTCAGTACCGGAGCTCACGCCTGCGTGCTGACTGCCCTGGGTTCAGTAACCTGCACAGCATGACATCAATGCACATGGAAACAAACAGGACACCGTAGGTGTTGAGCTGTGCTCACTTTTCTCAAACATTAAAAAAAAACAACGCATTTAATAGGCCCAAGAGCAAAAGACTAGAATATGCTGGCAGATAACGCTGATCTAAACAAAAGAATAAAATGAACATCCTGAAAATTAGAGCAGAGAGCCTGAAATAGTCCCTAAACAGATGAGATTATGTTAAATAGTAATTTAACGCAGTAATCACAATGACACAATAATCACACCTACATTGATAGCAAGATTTATAATAGCTTGAGCAAGGAAGCAAACCAGATGTGGTATATATACACAGTGGAGTACCATTCAGTTGTTAACAAAGACATGCAGTGCGTTTAGAGCAAATAGCATGAAGTGCAAGGTCCAGAGTAAGGATCCAGGTTTGAGTCCCAGGCTCCCAAGCGGTGGGGGTTGGGGGAGTGGGGTGGGGAGTCTCTTCACAGGCAGTGAAGCAGGTCTGCAGGTGTCTTATCTTTCTCTCCCTCTACCCCCTCCCCCCCAGTTTCTGTCTGTTCTATCCAAAAACCACGACAGCAACAACAGCAATGATAAACAGCAAGGGCAACAAAGGAAAACAAAAATAGCCTCTAAGAACAGTGGATTTGTAGTGCAATCACCAAGCCCCAGCGATAACCCTGGAGGCAAATAATAAAAAAGAATGACATGCTCCTCTCTTTTGCAATATCTTGGTGAGACCTTGAAGGTTTTATATTGAGTAAGACATGCAGAAAGATAGGGACTAATACCAAATGATCTCACTCACAGGCAACACTTAAGAGAAAACTTAAAGTGAAACTTGAATTTGGGGTGGTGTATTGCGCCAAAGCAAAGGATTCTAGGGAAGTAAGGAAAAGGATGGGATGAAGAGATGAAAGAAAGAAAAAAAATAGAAAAGGAAAAGACAAAGCAAAACTTGACCTGGGTAGGGTGTGCTGCACTGAAACAGAAGACTAGTGAGGGAGAGGTCAGGAGAAGGTGAAAAGGGTCTTGGGGTCTTGATAGACCCATGTGTCATCAACCGTGCTGTCAGTCATTCACACTCTCCCATAAATGGGAGAAATGTCTGAGAGTTGACCTATTCAAAACATAATGGAAAGGAAAGGAGAATAAAACATTAACCTCAAATCTCTGAACCAAACTTACTGGTCCTGTAACATACTCTAAGGGGAAAACTATACTCCTAAATAAAGAATAAATAAATCCTTTTAGTTCAAAGGTAATCTCGGATTCTATATCAGCAAATACACACTTTATAAATATTGATACTTGTCAAAAATGTGTAAAGATCTCCTTAAAGTTTTGTTAAAATCATAATGCATTATATTACCTATTAGAAGTCCAACATACTGGTGATGGATTCTCATCAGGAATTAGTTTCAGAATTTACCCTAATAAGGTAGCTTTCATTGTGAAAGAACAGAGTAGTCATTTCAAGGAGCAACTATGCTGTGCATTACAAAGCCAGACTAACACTGGAGGCAAGAAAAAAAAACTCAAGTTATAAAACAGATAATCAATAAATAATGAAAGAAGTTGATTTTGAGGAAATCCTATAATAATTGTCATAAGCACTACGAACAAAGGAAATCACTTTGATAATTTAAAAATAGAACTAGGTGAAAGTGAAAACTATTCAGAATTCCAAGTTATTTAATGATCATAAAGTTTATAAATGTGGCAAATCATTATTATTGCATGTTTCAAAAATAAGTAACAAGTATGACCTTGTTCATATAATGAAATCTATTCCTGAAAGTAGTTTCCACAGACACCACACTTTTCACTCAGTATCTTTCTTCCCTTCAGATATGTTGGCATATGACCTAAAGATATCAAAAGTTTATATTTATTCCAAGACTTACTTTCTTGTTGATATATTGCTATAGAAAATTAATGCTTGCTCATTTGTTCTTCTGGAAAGAATTGCTAGAATTAATTTGTTAAACCATTGTGTTTATAGAATTTAATTTAAGATATTATGAAGCATAACACCAGATAAAATTAAAATATTTAAGATTTAGCACAATTTATGAAAACTCTTAAATCGATGCCATGTAAAAGAGATTGTATGAGTAACAGACACGTGAATAACAGTAAAATAGAGGAAGATCCTGTTAGGGTCTTGGGATAGCAATTGCTGAAAAATTTAATGGGTGGAACACAAAGCAGATGCTAAAATGGCAGACATAATTGTGTTTGCATTAATATTGTGTAAACAACATCACAGAAAATCATCATCCAACAACAATTCATATTGACTAAGACAGTCCCAGGAGAAGTTTGCTTATTAATAAGTAACACATTATTTATCTTTAAAGCACTGAACTTATCATAGTCCAGAGAGAAATTGTGAACTTTAGACTTAAAGAGGAATCAGAAAACAACAATGTGGTAAGGGGTGAGAAGTCCATGTCACAGAGACAAAAACTGCATGGTTAATAAGACAAAGTTGGGGGGTCGGGCAGGCGGTAGCGCAGCGGGTTAAGTTCAGGTGGCACAAAGCGCAAGGACCCGCACAAGGATCCCGGTTCAAGTCCCTGGCTCCCCACCTATGGGGGGGGGGGTCCTTCACAGGCAACAAAGCAGGTCTGCAGGTGTCTATCTTTATGTCTCCCTCTTTGTTTTCTCCTCCTCTCCCCATTTCTCTCTGTCCTATCCAACAACAACGGCAAAAATAATAATGACAACAATAAGGGCAACAAAATGGGAAAACAGGCCTCCAGGAGCAATGGATTCTAGTGCAGGCACTGAGCCCCAGCAATAACCCTGGAGGCAAGAAAAAAAAAAAGACGAAGATGTGAAAACTATTTAAATGCTGAGCTGCCAGTCTTTCCATTCTTTATTCCTTCATTAGATTTCTCACTAAGTGGCACACAGAGAGACATGACCAAAGGGAGAAGATTAACT
Source organism: Erinaceus europaeus (assembly GCF_950295315.1). Classification (NCBI taxonomy): domain Eukaryota; kingdom Metazoa; phylum Chordata; class Mammalia; order Eulipotyphla; family Erinaceidae; genus Erinaceus; species Erinaceus europaeus. The sequence goes on along the minus strand of NW_026648020.1, from coordinate 20,002 downwards.
CCATGTTGTTTCAAACTGCAAAGCTAAGAAAATTGAAATTGCTATCAAAGATTATCTTCCCATTGTCACCTGACCAACAAATGTAGATGTAAATGATGAATGACTTTTCTCTGTGTATCTCTTGAGACTTAATTGTCATGTGATTTAATGGCCCCAAGCATAACTGTATCAGCATTATAAATCTTGGAAGAACTTGTCACTACTAATCATAATGGGTTGTCAGAAAAGTTATGACGTATTTTCTATGCAAAATTGCGTCATGACTTTTCTGACAACACAATATATCAAAGTAAAATTTGTTTTAATTCCACAGCACACCCAGAACTTACATAACTTTTAGAATCAGTATTATGCTATGAATTATTTGATATTTTTCTTGTTCCAATTACCTTGTGATAGGTATATAATTCTACCCAAGTGTATTTTTTCAGTTCAATTAAAATAATTCTGCCTTGATTACGTTTCTTATATACCATGTTTTTTAAATAAAATTTTTTTCTCTTGAAAAATAGAAAAATGGTGGTCTGGAATGTGTGGATAAGGCAATGGTCTCTTAAGCAGGATGTTCAGTCCCCGGCAGCACATGTACCAGAGTGATGTCTGGGTCACTTTCTCTCTCTCTTATCTTTCTCATTAATAAATAGAATATTAAAAAAAGAAAAATAGAAAAAATGTATCTATTGTGCGCACACACAAGACACCACGTTGCATAATTCCTACTTGATAACTTGTAGATTTCCTGTATCGAGGCTCCAACTTGGAACCTTACATTCACATCCTGTGCTCTCTTGCTGCACAGTTTTTCTGAACCTAGAGTGAATCTTTTAAAAAATTTTTTATTATGTTTACTTATTTATTGGATAGAAACAGCTAGAAATTGAGAGGAGTGGGGAGATAGAGAGGGAAAGAGACAGACACTTCTAGCTCTGCTTCCCACTCATGAAGCTTCCCCCCTGCAGGTGGGGCAGGGGGCTTGAACCTCAGTCCTTGTACATTGCAATATGTGTGCTCAACCAGCTGTGCCACTTTCTGGTCCCAACCTAAAGTGAATCTTAAATACAAAGTATTGTTTGAGTAGTTTTGGAAATTATTACTAATCATGAGAAAGAAGATTTTAGGAAGTTCTTTGTGGCGGGGATGATGATACAATTGCCATTCATAGGGATATAAAATAAGTTTGATTATGTGATGTAAAATGAAGTTAACCCTCCCTTTTATTTTTTTCAGCAGTCCAGTGAAATGCTTCCTGTCACACTTAAAGATAATTATGCTAGGTGTGGGGAGATAGCTCCCCAGTGAGAGTAGTGCTTTCCCATGAAAGAGGGATGCATTTTAAGTCTCTGGCAACCACACAGGAGCACCATGAATAAAGAAGCTTCACGGTGAGGAAGAGGGCTGTCTCTGTCTCCTACCTTATTCTTTTACCTCTATATGAAAAAGAGAGAAAGAGAAAGAACGTGATGGAAGGAAGGAAGGGAGGGAGGGAGGGAGGGAGGAAGGAAGGAAAGAAGGAAATAAGGTGTACAGAAAGAAAGAATTTCCAGTTCTACAGTCAAAAATCCACAGTGTGGTCACTTAATGCCAAAATAAAGTAAGAGAACAGCTACAGTAGCACAAAATTTAACTTATTATGCCCCCAAATACTAGTATCAAGAATTATGTGCTTTACTTCTGAAATCCTTATTTTTCCTGTAGTCAAGTGGATATGTAACTTTTATCACTTATGTCTACTATCCATATTCTATTTTACATTCCTGTTGTAAATGTTGGAGTTTTTTGTAACACAACATCGTCTGCATTACACATGGAATCCTTTAAAATTTAACATAAGCTAGTTAGGGCTGTGGTCACAACATAATGATTATGCAAAAAGGCTTTCATGCCTGAGGCTCTGAATTCCCAGGTTCAACCCCCAACCTCACAAACAGCCAGAGATAAGCAGTGTTCTGGTTTCTCTTTTTATCTTTCTCTCTGTATCTCTCTCATTAAAATAAAATAAATAAAATATTAAAAAGGCTGGACTTGAATCTGGGTTGCATGTTCTGTTCATCAACTTTACTAAATCATTCTTACTATAGATACATATCTTTTATTCATAGTTATTGACAAAATTAAGTTGTCATTTTCCAAAAATATGTGACTGCAGGCATATCTATATGTAAGCATAATTAGTAATCATATTAATTCTGTTATGATACATTATGATTTCTAGTTCTAGTGTTTCTTTTTATTATTATTTTCTTATTGCCACCATGGTTATTGCTGGAGATCGATGCCTACCCTATGAATCCACCACTTCTGGAAAACTTTACTTTTTATGTATTCATTTTTTGGAAAGAACAGAAAACTGGAGAAGAAAAGGAGATTTAGAGGGACAGAAAGAGAGAGACACCTGCACCACTGCTTTATCACTTGTGAAGTTTCCTCCCTTGCAGGTGGGGACCAGGGGTTTGAGTCCAGACCCTTGCACATTACAGCATATGTGCTTAAATACTTGTGTTACCAAATGGGTCTTAGTTCTGTGGTTTCTTAGATATGTTACATTGTTTCTTAATTCCATGATTTTGTTTTAAAATTTAAATTTGGAAGGCTTATATTTTGTAATAGTTTATTTGTTATGGTATTCATATGGTTCAAACTTTAAAAAAATTATTTATTCCCTTTTGTTGCCCTTGTTTTATTGTTGTAATAGTTATTGATTTCGTCATTGTTGGATAGGACAGAGAGAAATGGAGAGAGGAGGGGAAGACAGAGAGGGGGAGAGAAAGATAGACACCTGCAGACCTGCTTCACCACCTGTGAAGTGATTGCCCTGCAGGTTGGGAGCCGGGGGCTCCAATCAGGAAAGCACCACCTGCACTTAACCTGCTGCACTACTGCCTGGCTCCCCATTGCAAAACTTTAATTTTTTTTATTATCTTTAGTTATTGGATAACTACAAAAGCTAGAAATTAAGAGAGATGGAGGGATGGAGAGGGACAGAGACAGATAGACACCTGCAGCACTGCTTTACCACTTGGGAAGGTTTTTCCTGCAGGTAGAGGAGACTGGGGCCTTGAACCTGGGTCCTTGCACATTTAACATAGCGCTCAACCAGGTGAGCCACTGTCCACCCTCAACAAAACTTTTTATGCACTCAGAGAGTTACTTATGACTCCATATTTTAAAACTTATTTATTTTTTTTGGATGGAGACAAAGAGAAATTGAGAAAGGAGGATGGGATAGAGACGAGCTGAGACAGAGAGACACCCATAGCACTGCCTTACTGATTGTGAATCTTCCCTCTAACAGGTGGCAACCAGAGGCTTGACCCCAGTTCCTTAAGCACTGTAGTATGTGTAATATGTAATATGTTATATTATTATATTTATTATATTATGGGTAGTATGTGTCCAGCCCCTGAAAACACATTGTTTTGAGGAAATGTTGTTTCATAAAACTGTTGCCTCAGAATACATTTTATACCTCCCCAAAACAGGCCTTAGTACACCTCACCCTCAACAACAGTGTCGAGTCTCTCCTGCCCTGTGCACCCAGTGCTCGGTCCCTTTCCCCTTTTCTAAACTCAGGTCCTCAGGTATACACCACAGGCTTGTTGACATTTGACCTAGTCCATGAGTTTTCTTTATTTCTTAAATCCCACTTATGACTGAGACCATTTGTCTTTCTCCTTCTGACTTATTTCACTCAGCGTGATCCTCTGCAGTACCATTTATGCTGTAGCAAAAGAAATCGTACCTTTTCTCACCATTGTGTATATTCCGTTATACACCTCTGCCAGGACTTCCTTATTTCTTCTTCATTCATCTGTTTTGTGCACTTCAGCCTGTTTCCTTCCCTTGGACACTGTGTTTAGTGCTGTAACCACCAAGTCTGCACAGATCTCTCAGATAAGTCTTCATAGGTAGAGACCTAGGGGAGGCATTGTTTTCACATTATGTCTGTTTTTAATATCTTGAAGTCTCCAAAGATTTGAGCACTATCCATTAATTATTTTATTCTGCCTCCATGGTTATCGCTGGAGTTTAGTGCCAGCACAATGAATCCACTGTTCTTGGCAGCTTTTTCTTTTTTAATAGTAAAGAGAAAAAATGAGAGGGGAGAGGAAGATAGAGAGGAAGAAAGGGAGAAGACTGCAGACCTGTTTCATCACTTGTGTAGCATCCCTTCTGCAGGTGGGGAGCCAGGAGGCGGGGAAGTTATTGAACCCAGCTCCTTGCATGGGCCCTTGCACTTAGTACTATGTATGCTTAACTGAGAGCTCTACTGCCTGGCCCCCTCCATTAACTCTTTAGTTTTAAATAAATAGAATTCACATAGTTCAACTCATTGTTGTTCCTCTTGAGTTTGATAATGTGTTCATTTTTATATTGAACTTCCATATTATTAAGTAATTAAAATGTGTTTTAATTCTTTATCTAAAAAAAAAACTACTGAAGTGTCTTGCACATACTGGACTGCAAAATATCAATGTGCACCAAGTATGCACATCTGTGCAAATACCATAAACAGTTTTTCATTGCCACTGATATTTTACAATAGTATTTTGAATAATTGTTGTTTAAAATATGATAGACTATAGTTTTCCTTCATTTTTTTTCCGAATCATTTCATGGGGGGTAATAGTTTACAGGATAATTGTTGAAATGTGAATATAACTTCTCATCTCCTTATCATAAGTATCTACAAAAACTTTCACTCCCAACTTAGATTGCTTTCCACCATCATGCAGCAAAATCCCACCACGCAATATCCATTCTCTCACATACTCTCCCACCCACCAGAGTCCTTTGGTTTGGTGCAAAATATTTTCAAATAAATACAATGAGAAAATAAAGTTAAGATGAAAACATTGTCTTGGGATAAAGTTCATCATCAATCAACTTTGTAGGCTTCTACTACTCTCCATAGTATCTTTCTCCAGATTTCAGAACTTGACTATGGGGGGACTGGAAGGTGGCACACCTTGTTAAGCACACATAGTACTAAGACCAAGGGTCTGGCTTCGAGCCCCAGGCTCCCCACCTATAGGGGAGATGCTTCATGAGTGGAAGCAGTTCTGCAGGTCTCTTATCTTTCTCCTTTTCTCCCCCTCCCCTCTCAATTTCTCTCTGTCCTATCCAATGAAATGGGAAAAAAATGGCTGCCAGGAGCAGTGAATTCATAGTGCTAGCACTAAGCTCCAGCAATAACCCTGGAGGAAAAAAAAAAAAGAAAGACTATGTTTCTGGATGATGCTCAAAGGGCTTTGTAATCAAAGGCGAATTGTTTTTCATTTATAACATATCAGAATATGATTCTATGCTTATAGGAACAATATGGGTAGACATAAAATTTTCTACTACCCTTTTGGGCTGTAGAATGTGAGCTAAATTGGGGCAAGTCATCAAGATCATTTATCCTGAGAAAGGGAATGGGACATGGGACGGTGGACTTTAAGGAGGTGGCGGTTTGCATTATGACAGAGCCAAAAGTTCTGTAATTACATATCCATACATGCCTCAATTCAATAGTTTTATTCAATAGAACAACTATTTCTGGAAATAGCCATAAATTAGAATAGTATCTCAATGCTCATTCATCTAGGTAGTTAAGGACATGGTCATAGTTTCTTCTGAGCCTACACAGTGTCAGCTGAACTTAGCTCAAAACAACCCACATGCCGGAGTGACATGTCTTGGGTTGACATCTTGGGAAATCCTAGTCTTCAGCAATCAAGTAAGAGAGATCTAACTGGTAACTGTGAACATTAACTTTATATATTCTAATTACTTAATAAGCACTGAAACCTACAATAACTTCTAATTATATATAATCTGTTGATGACCTCAGAGCTCCCATTAGAAATTGACTGTGCTTAAAAATAAAAGTGAAAAGAAATAGAAAAAAAAGCTTTTTATAAAACGCCCACATTAATATCTAACAGAAAGAGAATAAAAATAATGTGTCTATCACCACTTCCATAAATAAGTTGGCACAAGCAGATACAATTTTAATGCATTTTCCCTCTTTATGAAATTAATTCACTAACTCTTCTCAAGATAACTTTGTTGCTGTCATCTTACACTGTAATTAATATAATGATTTTACCCGCAAAGACCTTAATGAATATTTGGTGATATGGGTGTAGTTAAAATTCATGTAGTGCACATAGGAAGCAGACTTGAAAAAAACTTCTTGAAAAGAATATCTCTAGTATTAGCCAGGAATGTATTTATGCAGTCATTTGTGTTAAGACCTGAAACTGACCCTAATAACTGGACACAGATTTACATTGACTTGTTATGGGGGTTATGTTCCAGTAAACCAATATTAAGGTGAAAATACCTGTCATCAGAAATTAATAATACACCCAGCTGACCAGATGTCATGCCGTGGCCTAGCATAGCTTAAACACACTTAGACCATTTACATCAGCCTACAGTAAGCATAAATCACCATATCCAGGCCTGTTTCATAATGAGAAAGTGTTTAGTCTGTTGAATATTGTTCTGACAGCTACAGACAGTCTGGAGAGTTTGCTGACTCCTGTGACCTCATGATCTCATGGATATGCTCTGGCTGGCTATCATCCCAGTATACAGAATATTGTGCTGCACACCAATGGTCAGGGAAAGATCAAAAAACAAAATATGGTATGACTTTCACTAAATGAAGGTTTCTTTCATGCCATTTAAAGTTAGAAAAGATAAGTCACTGTGGTTAGGGATCATCTGTGATTACCTAATTGTTTCTTTCAAGCAATAGGCAGCTTAGACTATCCTCTCAGGAATGACTGCCTGGCACAGAATATTGCTCAATTATTTGGTTCAAATTAAAATGTAGATATCAGTACAACTAAATGAATCAGCTTCTGATTACCCATGTCTAAATGGTGAAGATTAAGGATTAGGAATTGTCTCCAAGCAACTTCTCTTTGCGATTTACTTGGTCAATTATCTCTGTTCCATTGCTCAGCATGGGCTGACTTTTGCACACTCACATGGACATCAATTGTAGCCACTGCTGCTAACACTTTCAGCTTTGCCTTGATGTGCTCACCTGTTTTTATAATAACATGAATAACCAGTTGTTGATTGGCCTCCTAAAATGAACTTGACAATTTATTCAAGAATATCAAGTCAATGTGTTTAATTCATTAGGAAAAACCTTACCTCATTCTTTTAAAAGCATCAGACCACGCTCTTTCCATTATTTTTCTATGTCTTTTGATGAATTACATCAAAGATATTTTCTTTTTACAAAATATATTATTTATTTACTCATGAGAAATGATACAGAGAGAAAGAACCAGACATCACTCTGGTACATGTGCTGCCTGGGATTGAACTCGGGACCTCATGCTTGAGAGTCCAAAGTCTTATCCACTGTGCCACCTCCTGGACCACACAAAGATATTTTCTTTTAGAAGTCTGTTTTCACTTTAATGGTAGGCCTCCTTTTTGTTTTATGAAACTGAAACCATTATATTATAGCAATTTTGCCATAGCCTGTTCTTCTATATGATACAATTTTTAAGAAATCACTCTTCAATTATTATTTGTCATGGTATGATTTGTTGTTGCTTAAACCAGCCATTGACCTCTTCTTATCAGTATTCTTTACTGGTTACTGATATGTGCATTATTATAATTGTGTTATTATAATTGAATCAGATGTGTTCGTGAGATCGTATTTCCCTTAGAGAGCTATGAATAATATTTATGCATGAGACAAAAATGCTGATTTTTATAAGATGTACTTTCTTGGATAGAAGCATTGCCAGATTTATTCTGTGAAGCACAGAAGGGTAAATGTGAGGTGGCTATCTGTTTTTTGAAGTAAGATGAAGTAACTTGTTTCTGATGATGTGAGGGATGAATATAGGTGAGAAGGAATGAGAATGAGTAATCCAAAGAGGGAAGAGAGTACCTTTAGACTCTTAAGGACATATTACAGTTCATGGTAAAACTAAATATCCATTAGACGTTCCGCAACATACTCACATATCTGTGTCTATAGTAAAATCTAGCAATGTGTCAAGGTGAAAACGAAAGACTATATACAGAAAACTTATGATAGTTTTTTTTTTTTTTTTCTGAAAAAGCCTTCTGTTTGACAAGACAAGCTGTTTCTGACATTGGCATAATTATCTCTTTGGGAATATAAATCAGTCTTAGTCTTTAATCTACTTTAAAAAATATTTGAATAATTCATTTGTTGCTTTCATTCCCTTAGTCATTTGTGTCTCCTTTCCTTTTATCTCTACATTTTCTTTCCTAGAGCGTAGGTAGTTAAGCCACGTACTTGAGACACGTACTTATCAAGTCTGTTATGTACTCTTTTCTCTTTAGCTTAACATGTCTTCAAAATATTAAAAAAAAAAAAAAAGAAGGAATGAGAAGGTGGCTACTTGCTTACTGGACTCCACAGTTTGCAGTTGTCCACATAAACCCAGTTATATTTCAATGTCCTTAATTTCTTTAAAGGACAAATTGAAGAAAGATGTTGAGGCATCCTGCTGCAAATGATTCCTCATTTTTGGATTCTGCAATGTGCAAACATAGTGAAAATACTCCTACCATGGCCCAGGGCAAAGAAATTTGTTGATTCATGTAAAAAACATCAAAGCAAAGGACTCTGGGTAGGAGGTATGGGAGGGTGTTGGGGGTACATGGTTTCTGAGTGCTGGTGCAGGATGATGGAAAGAGACCCAAGCTGGGGTTGGCATTATTTCGCAGGCACTTGTCCAGGGGAAGACAAGAAATTTTTCACGTCAGTAACTTTCCTGTAAACCGTCAACTCCCCCCCCCCAATAAGATGATAAAAAATAAAAAATATAATAACTGAACTCTTAGGCTGTATCACATATTTGTAATTAATGTATACAGAGATGTTTCTGTTCTAAATCACTTCAAAACTTTGCCAAAATTTCACTGTACGTGACAACCTTTTTTTTCTCCCACTACTTAAATGACTATGTTATTATTTTTATTAAGGCCAGAATTTTGTTCATTTTTCTTTTTACAAAATAGTTTGGGGCCAAAAAATAGTGTTGCACTTGGTTAAGTGCTGACATCACAGTGTGCAAGTACCCAGGCTCAAGCCTCTGGTCCCCACCTAAAGGGGGAAAGCTTCACAAGTGGGGCTTGTGAAGTAGGGCTGCAGGAATCTCTCTGGATCTCTCCCTGTCTACCTCCATTTCTCTGTTTCTATGCAATTATAAATAAATAAAAATACATTTAAACAAGAACAAAAACTTTTAAAAAATAGTTTAACATATCAGAAAGAATATAGATATCTTCAAATGCTTGATTTCATCTGGACATTTTCTTATTTTTTAAATAGAATCTGAAAACATAAATACTAATAACTGAATTAGCATAAATTTAATTTATATCTATGCACATACTAATCACTGTCTTATCTGTTGTCATTACTCAGTCATTCATTAAAATATGAACATTTCTTTTTTTTTAATTTTTTATTTAAGAAAGGATTAATGAACAAAAACATAAGGTAGGACTCCACACAATTCCCACCACCCAATCTCCATAACCCACCACCTCCCATGATAGCTTTCCCATTCTCTATCCCTCTGGGAGCATGGACCCAGGGTCATTGAGGGTTGCAGAAGGTAGAAGGTCTGGCTTCTGTAACTGCTTCCCCGCTGAACATGGGCGTTGACTGGTCGGTCCATACTCCCAGTCTGCCTCTCTCTTTCCCTAGTAGGGTGGGTCTCTGGGGAAGCTGAGCTCCAGGACACATTGGTGGGGTCTTCAATCCAGGGAAGCCTGGCCAGCATCCTGGTGGCATCTGGAACCTGGTGATTGAAAAGAGAGTTAACATACGAAGCCAAACAATTTGTTGAGCAATCATGGATCCCAAGCTTGGAATAGTGGAGAGGAAGTGTTAGGGAGGTACTCACTGCAAACTCTAGTGTACTTCTGCTTTCAGGTATATATTTTGCAGTAGTTTATGGATACATGTGCACATAAGCTCTCTCTCACAGAAACTGGTGTATATCTAGGTTATGGGACTTTGTTAGAAAGTGAACTACCTGAGATGAAATTAGAGTGTACTATAAAAGGAAAGGTCTCACCTGAGTAATGAAGCTGAAGGGTTGTCATTCCACACGTGAAGTCTCTGGACACAGTCTGAGGTGAAGCATGTTGAGGTGGCAATCGTTGCGTTGGTTAGGTTGTGATCGGTGGATGCAATATTATTTGGTTTGGATTGGGAGATGCATACGGAGAAAGTGGGCCCTATCCAAGGGTTCCAGGACTGGGGGAAGTAGGGGCTCCATAGTGGAGATGTGAGGTTCCTGCTGTCTTAGGGTTCAAAAAGACAATCGATAGTTAATGTTATCATCACATTATTTGGTAATTGGGTTAACTTTGAAAAGTCCTTTTGTTAGGGTTTGCTGTACAGTATCCAGTATCTTGTATATAGCTGTACTATTGGATGCTTCTAATCTACTTGGTCTAGGCTTTTGAGAGAGGACTGTGACCCATCCCTCCCGCCCACTCCCACCCCCCACTGGCCCAGGAAGCTGCATGAAATATGAACATTTCTACAGAGAAATATAGATGCATGGAAAGAATATCTATTGATGTCATTTGATTTAGTGTGACCAAATTGACTTTTCCCATACTTCTAAAAGAACATCATGTTACCTACGCAGGCTTTCTCTCTGACTAGGAACTTTCATGTTTTAACTCTTTTTAAAAATATATTTTTGGGGACTGGGTGGTGGTGCAGCGGGTTAAGTTCACATGGCGCAAAGCACAAGGATTGGCGTAAGGATCCTGGTTAGAGCCCCTGGCTCCCCACCTGCAGGGGGTCACTTCACAAGTGGTGAAGCAGCTCTGCAGATGTCTGTCTTTCTCCCCCCCCCGTCTCCTTTTCTCTCTGACCTGTCCAATAACAACAACAGCAATAATAGTAACAGCAACAAACAACAAGGACAACAGAAGGGAAAAAATGTTCTCCAGGAGCAGTAGATTCCTAGGGCAGACACCCAGCCCCAGAAATAACCCTGGAGACATTATATATTATCTATTTTAAATGGAGGCAATGAGAAAATGGAAGGGAAATGAGAGCTAAAGAGAGAATAAAGATAAATGAAAGGAGAAAAAGAGGGTGAGGGAGAGAAAGCATAACACTATTCCATCATTTATGGTTCATCCACGTGGTTTCAGGATTCAAGCCCTGGCACGTTAAGATGAATGTACTACCAAGAGATCTATCTCCTGATGCCATAAAATTTATTTACTATCCTGAAATCGCTGGAATGAAATGATGATATATCCACGGTTGTAGTATATTTTTCTCCTTTTCCTTACTGAAAGTACCACTGACATTTGCCATAGGTAGATGTAAACACTGATTAAAAAACAACAACAACAATACTGAGAGTGGGGCAGTAGTGCAGAAGGTTAAGCACAGGTGGCATAAAGCATAAGGACTGGTATAAGGATCCCAGTTCAAGCCCCGACTCCCCACCTGCAGGGGAGTCGCTTCACAAGCCGTGAAGCAGGTCTATAGGTATCTATCTTTCTCTCCCTCTCTCTGTCTTTACTTCCTCTCTCCATTTCTCTCTGTCCTATCCAACAACAGTGACATCAGTAACAACAACAATGGCAACAAAAGGGAATAAATTTTTAAAAAAGCAAACCTAAAACTGACTTTCAGCACTTATATCTAAAGTTTCGATCAGTCTAAAATGTGTATGTGCTCCAGTAATATTCATTAGCCTTGTGTGTTCCTCCTTTTTGTCATCTTATGATCTTCAAAACTTATAATAAAGTTTTTGTGTTTGTGACAGAAATTATTAAGCAACAAATATTAACTAAAATGGTATGTGTAGGTATATACTGACTATAAAATTATGAATGTGAGCTACTGCCTGGCTCACTGAGCTTGTATGATAGTGACAGAGCTAACAGTTCAAACTTATACTATAATGCCTTGAGTACAACGATAGCTTTTATAGATTATTAAAATAAAATAATAGTTCTTATTTTAGGGTTAGTTATTGTATTGCTAAACACAATCAGAAATCACAGTGAATAGTTAAAGGATAAATTTGATTTTGTTTCTGAAGTTATCTTCCATTCTAATCATTTAAAGATCTCAAAATTGATTTAAGAGAAGTCTGAGTTGAGGCAGTTATTAAAAAAAAAAGTGCCTTAATTATCACATCTTAGACCTTGGCAGACAAGTCAAGGCATAAATGTTGCAATAGTTACTTATGTAAAGGACAAGGACAAAAACTCAAAGACTTGAAACTCATTTGCTGCAGACAGCATATCTTGAATATAAAACAAAAGAATGGCGCTGAACTTGCTGAACAGTTGTCAACCACTTGTCTTAGCATTGGTTTTAATACTCATTTCATATATTCCCTCAGAGAATGAAATACATGTCTTACACTTTGTTTAGAAGAGAAAAACATAATTCAGATCCTCCTAGGCTGCAAATGAGTTTTTGAATTACATATCCAACTTTTATGAATTGATCAATAACAGTCATGTAAGCTCTCCAATTTAGTTTACATTCTTACGTGACTATGCATTTGGAAAAGTTAAACCAGGGCTGCCAAAACAGTTCACTTGAATAGTGTGCAGCTTGAGTGATGACCCAGGACCAAACCCTGCTGCCACTGTATTGAAGAAACTTCAGTGTTGTGGTCCCTTTCACGCTCTCTATGCCTCTGTGTCTCTACCTTAAAAATAAAAAAGGTAAACCATCAGTAAAATAATCCTTAATATAGGTACATCAAAACAGCTCACCTGAAAATGTGGAGTTTTTTTGTTTATTTGTTTTCCCTCCAGAGGTATTGCTAGGGCTCAGTGCCTACAGTAGGAATCCACTGCTCCAGTTTCCCATTTTATTTTAATTTATTTTGTTGAATAGGACAGAGAGAAATTGAGACCAGACCAGAGGGGGAGAAAGAAAGGGAGAGATAGATACCTGAAGACCTACTTCACCTCTTGTGAGGCGACCCCCCCACACACAGGTGGGGAGCTGGGGTGGGGGGCTCGAACCCAGAACCTTGCTGTGTGGACTTAACCTGGTGGGCCACCACCCAGGCTACCAATAATGTGTGTTTTGCTATCCATGTGACCCTGATTCAAGACACCCAAACCACATTATGGGAGCTGTGGTGTGTTTCATTGTCTTACTTTGTATTTGGAAGTCAGCTTGGATTGGTGAAGCTCTGGAAACAGCAACAGAGATGTGTTGTTTTGTTCCCATAATCTCTTTGAATTTGAAATCACTAAATATGGCTGGTTTCCAAATCACTAATCTTCATGTTTCTTCTCATAGCCTGCATAATATATATATAATACCCACATAAAATCAATTCAATAGTTCACCATTCAAAAGATTAAAAGTCTTTTTAAAAATGTATTTGTGTATTCCTCCTATTGTCTCTGAAATCTCTCTTTCCTAATCCCCACTTTCTTGGAAGACACTACATTGTTTCTCTTCAGTGTGTTTCTGAGAATCCTTGTGGAGATCTGTGGATCTCTCTCTGTCTCTGACCAACACTTGCTTAGAAGCGGCATCCTAAAACCTTGTGCTCCAGCCTCCTGTTTTCAATACCATTGTAGTATTTCTGTGATCACTGGTCTGTTTAAAAACAATCAAATTAAAAAAAAAAAAACAGTTTTCCTCTATTGCCTGTACAATACTGCCACCAGTGTGGCTTTCTCCTCGCCTTAATTACAATAAAGAAAAGCAAATACTACTGAAAGTTGATTAATAGAAAGGGTGTTTAAAGAGAGGTAAAATTAAATAATGTATTTTTCAAGTCTTGTGCCTGTGTGACCTCTTGGGAGCATCATCTCAATTCTGATTGCTTTAATATTGTCATAGAAAATTAATCTAGCCCCTCCCCTGCCCTAAATTCCATTCGATTGTAATCATTTTGCCAGAACTTGTGTCTAATTTCCTTAATCAAGAGAATTATTTTTTTATTTTAGATTAAAAAATTACTTTTCTTTATTGGGGGGGGTAATGGTTTAAAGTGCATTGTTAAACATGAGCACAAGAGTCTTTTTCCCTGTGACAGGTGTCTGCAAAACATGAGTCCCCCAACTTTGCTGCTTGTCCGTCACTGTACACCAGGGCCCATAATAATAATCGAAATGACAGAAAGAGTGTCAGGTATACCTTTCAGTGGATAGTTCATGAGTCCCCAGGTGAGGGTAGATAGTGTAATAATTATACAAAGAAACGGTTATGCCTGATGCTCCAAAGTCCCAGGTTCAGTATAAAGCAGAGCTGAGTAGTGTTCTAGGTAAATAATAATAAAATTAATTAATTAATTAATCCTCTTTTTATTTAATAATTATTTTATTTTAATAAACATAAATTACATTTTGTGAACTGTAACTTATTTGTAATATTTTATTTATATATAAATATATTATACACACATTCTGAGTTTATCCACAAGGTGCAGCCATAGTACCTCTGTGTGGTCACATGGCCTATAAGCCATCATACCATGAGACCATTAAAGTGTGTGAAATATGCAATTTGGATAAATCTGTATATGTTGAGATACAGTTGTATATAAAGTAGTCATGTTTTTCTCTTTCCACTAAGTTTATATTTTTTCTTTTTTCCCTTTTATCTTTTTCTTTAAGCACATCTAGTTGAACTATCTCTCACTTTGTATTTTTACAATGCAGATTTTAAAATTATTTAATTGGCATTTATAAGTGCCAATGTATATTCAAGCTACTTTGAATTACCTTTTACATCTTTTATCAGTGTTGTCTGACAACTTGCTATCTAATCAGTTATTGACTATTCTATATATGTACTGTGGTACTTTTGGAAATTATCAGACTAGATTCATCTCTATAAATTTTATTGATAAAAATGTATACCCTTGATAATACAATAAGATAAGAAAAAGGAAATATATACTTTGGAAAAATATGTTAAAATTATAAAATACAATATAACCAACAAAAATAATTATGGCACTAAAATTGCAAAGAGCTAGAAGATATAGTTTTAATATATCATAAGCTCTTTTTCCACCCCTACATATTGAAAACGCAAAAGTGAAATATTAAATTTCAGGCATATCTCATCTACATTATCACCGTCAAAAATGAAATTCTTAGGTATAACTTTAAGAGAATACAGACAAAATCTATGTGCCTAGAAATACAATGCTCTGATGAATAAAGCCAAATAATATAGAGAGATAGTTAATTTTCACAGATGGGACAACTTTCTGCTGCGAAGATATAGGTTTTTCCTAACTTGATTGAAAAATAAAAAGCAATCACAATAAAATGTCTGCAGTTTATTTTCTGGATAGTAATACGATTCTACAGTTTCTTATATAGGCAAAAAGTCCTGGAATAGTTGAGACAATAATGTAGGAAAAGTGCAGTGTTTGCAGAGAGAAACGGGTTGACTTCGAAGCTTAATGTATGTAAAGTTTGAGTAACCAAGAGATTATGTAGGACCAGCAGGTTAGCTCACATGGTAGGGGCCCGCCTTTCCAGGAGTGCAGCCCAGTGTCTGGTCCCCAGGGAGCTCATAGGAGGTACACACAGGAGCGAAACTTTTGGTGTCTGTCATTCCCTCTCTTTTTTACCCCCACCCCCCCAGTGGATATCATTGACCCAGGGATATCTCATCACCTTTGATTTAGTATTAATGTTGGGAGCAACACAAAGTACAGAAAATTTTCAAAAGGAAGGTGGCCCATACATCTTCAAACACACCAAGAGGAAAATGTTCCTGTGGACTTTTTTTTAGAAGTTACCTACCTCATGGACTATACCCAGTATTATAACAATTATTTTACATGTATAACACTTTTTAGTATTTATTTATTTCCTTTTTGTTGTCCTTGTTGTTTTTACTGTTGTTGTAGTTATTGTTGTTGTTGATGTCCTCGTTGTTGGATAGGACAGAGAGAAATGGAGAGAGGAGGGAAGACAGAGAGGGGGAGAGAAAGACACCTGCAGACCTGTTTCACCGCCTGTGAAGTGAGTCCTCTGCAGTTCCTTGAGCTTTGAGCCACATGAGCTTAACCCGCTGTGCTACCGCCCAACTCCCATGTATAACATCTTTATGTTTTACTCTAGCTGTAAAGTTATAATATCTTGCATGATTTTGTGAAGGTAATTTGGGAACAATATATCATTTAGTGTATAAGTAGTGTGTAATGAATATATTGAAATATAGGGGGAGAGAGTTCAGCTCCTCTAACATGATGGCAGAGGACCTAGTGGGGGTTGTATTGTTGTTTAGAAAACAGAAATGTTAGGCATGTACAAAAAAAAAGAAATATAGGTGAAACAAGTTATAACAATAGCTATCAAAACATAAAACATTGTCTTCCTATTAACAATTCACATTTGATTCATATTTCCTATTCATGTTGTTTTACCTTTTCTTTTTTTTTTTCTGTTTATGTATTCTAACTTAAGGTATTTGATTGTAAATGTTACAAAGTGACATATACATTTTGAAAGGTTGTTAAGGTAAATCTTCAGTTACAGTTATCATTTTAAAAAAATATTTTATTTATTATTTATTGAATAGAGACACTGATAAATAGTAGGGAAGGGGAGATGAAGAGAAAGAGAGATACCTGCAGCCCTGCTTTACCTCTTGTAAACTTTCTGCCCTCTGCAGGTGAGGACCAGTGACTTAAAATTGGGTCCTTGCAAATTGTTATTTGCTCATAACCAGGTCATCACCACCTGGCCCCTGGCTATTGTTGAATTTAAGTATTCTAGGTATACTTTATGCATGTCTACAGGGCTGTCTTATTGAAGATTCATAAATATCATGATAAGAATGATGTTAAAAAAAGCAGGAGAAAAGAACTAATGTTTATATAGGAATATAAAACTAAAAATTGGATTGACTGTATCAGATCAAACTGAAATTAAGTCTATAATATCCTTGGGTTACATATGTAATTTTCTCAATTAAAATTTGATATTCCCACATATTTTTATTTGAATGGAAAATACATGTAAAGTATTTTAAAATACGGATTGCTCTAACATGTCACATTAATATAATGTAAATATCAATTTCTTCTTGTCTATCAAAAGAATTGTGTTAGTTTCTTAAAATTAGACAGTTTTGAAGAACATGTTTTAAGAAAGTGAATAATTTCTGTAATGTCATGATTTTTTGTTGACACATCCTTGATTTAAGTTTTAGATCCTAAATAGTAATTTTCATTGTCTAAATTAGTAGTGAAAAATTATATTCCTTAGTGCACATTTTAAAAACCCAAAAATGGACACCATAACTCTAACACTTGATACATACCAATTTTAACAGATTTTCATAATAATGAGCTAATTTCTGAATTTACTTCTTAAAATATCTGTCTGATCTATGTATGATAGATGAACAGCCTATGTCACATAATGAAAAACCATTTTGACCTAAATATCAATAAAACCTTTCACAGAATGAAGGCCAATAAAAATTACCTCATCAACACATGAGAAATTATAATACAAGTGTCAAGATGCCAGAATCTCTGTAACATTCATCAGTCTAAGTTATTTTGGTTCCCCTCTCTGTCTCTCTCTCTCTCTCTCTCTTTCTCTCTGTCTCGGCCTTTCTCTGTCTACCTCTATCTTTATCTCTTTCTCCAGAGAGAGAGAGAGCTTTAAAATGATGTGCAAAAAATGATGAATAGTTAATGAACTATGAAGATTGTCATACATAGTTCCAGAATATTTTAGATCGACTTAGATTCCCAGACACCATCAAGAGAAAACAAAACACAGTTACTGCTTTGTGCTAAGAAGATAGACATAGGCATCCTGTTATGTAGTAATAGTTTTGCTGTTTAGCTCTTTAGTAATAGTTTTACATACTTAACATTTTGGTGAACTTTTAGGTTAACATAGAATTTTTCCTTTTAGAGCTAATGTTAAACTCTGTGTATTTTATTCCAAGGAAAGTCAAAAGACTTTCACCCAAAAGAAAAGGTGACATTTCCATTTTGTACAGTTTGCTAAAAATGCCACACAAGCTAGAGTTTTAATCCATGTCAGTGAGTTATGCACAGATTGATTTTAAATGTAGCATTTTATTGCTATAGAAAGAAAAAAATCACATTTCCTTCAAAATAAGATTAAATAGATCTGTAATGGAATTTTGGTTGTAGAGTTGAATTTTTACACATATTTGTTGGTTATGCTGTATGAGATTTCCTTTCTGCATTTAATGTCTGCATAAAATATCAGCTATAAACACCCTGAAGGGCAGGTGCTCAAATGGCAGGCTGAGACTTTATTCCATCTGTGTAAAAGGTTAGCATTGCAATGCTTAGCGTGACTTTAAAAATCCATAATTTAAGCCCAGTTTCTAGTGGGTCTAGTTCATCTTTAAGTGTGATTTAGTTCAGTATACTCTAGCACATTAAACATGTAATATGGACACAACCTTATTTTCATGAAGTAACAATCAGACACCGCATTACTATAATTTTGGTAATCTATATATGTTAAAAATCCTGGCAGCTAGATAGGGGAAACAGCATAATGGTTATGCAAAAGACTTGCATGCCTCAGGCTCCGAGGTCTCAGGTTCATACCTAGCCAACAGCATAAGTGAGAGCTAAGCAGTAATATGAGAAATAAATAAATATAGAAAGAAAAGAAATAATTAGAAAATAAAATTAAGGGAGTTGCGCAGTAGCGCAGGGGGTGCAAAGTGCAAGGACCGGCTAAGGATCCCAATTTGAGCCCCGGGCTCCCCACCTGCGAGGGGGTCACTTCACGGGCGGTGAAGCAGGTCTACAGGTGTCTATCTTTTCTCCCCTTCTCTGTCTTCCCCTCCTCTCTCCTGTTCTCTCTGTCCTATCCAACAACAATGACATCAATAACAACAACAACAATAACTACAACAATAAAACAACAAGGGCAACAAGAGGAAATAAATAAATATATAAAAAAGAAAAATTTAAAAAATAAAGCCAGCCTCATAGTCAACTTCAAAAGTAATTTTTTTACTGATTTTCTTGGTAAAAAGTATGATAGTAATTAAATATTCCAACAATTTTCAAGTAATACAGGACAGAGTTTTAGTTATGATCTGGCAGAGATGAATTTAATTCAAACAGTAAGAATGTATCTAAGCCGCCTTCTATGACCCTTGAAGGTGTTTATTTTTTGTATATGTTTATTATATGTATTAAATCTCTTTTGTCAATGTGGAGGCAAGTTTATTAGAAATATTATGAGATTTATTGTACTTCCTCTGTACCTCAGGCCATTCCTTCTTCATTAAATTTCCTCAGTACTGATATTTTTATATGTTGCTTACATATTCACTGCTAAGCTATTAAATAGCTTTTACTTGTGACAAATTTCCCTTGGCTTTAATTTCTTCTTAATCTCCACATAACTACCACTCCAAACAAAACCTTTTTTTCCACCAGGGTTACCACTGAGACTCCAGGAGGACCAGGGGCTTGAGTAGGAATCCTTGTGCATAGTACCGTGTGCACTCAACCAGGTATAATGTCACCTGCTCCAAGAATCCTTTTCTTCCTATAGTATTTTTTTCTCTTTTTGACTCTTTGTAACATCCAACAAGAAAAATTTTTATTTGCTTTTTTTATACCTACACATCTTACATAACATAACATTACATAACTTACTCACAGATATCCATCATCTTTGAAGTGAAAAACTAAAGGGAAAAAAAAAGATTTTAAGTTCTTCTCAGTGACTACTTGAGTAGTTGCAAAAATAGTTTCATATCTCTGAAACTATCATTTGTACTTCTTCGTGTGGCTTCAAGGGTCTCATGAATGAAGGAATATTATTAATGTTTTACTAGATTTAGATTATGTGGGACTTTGTTGTTGATTATTATAAGAAATAAGGAAGCAGGGTGCTGACAGATGACTGACAGAACACACATGCAAGGTCATGTTTTCAAGCCTCAGGTCACCCCATGAGAGCATCTGAATGGTCAAGATTCACAAGCAGTGGAGGG